>NW_025220585.1:102500-111220 GCF_014905175.1 Aphidius gifuensis
ACTTATCCATAAATAATTCTGCCAATTTGGAATTGCGACTAATCCATGATGTAAAATAGATCTGAAAAATGTTTTAAATAATGTTTGAGTAAAGGTCCACTAAAAAATTAAGCCTTGATGATTAGGTACAAAATCATAAGAAACAAAATTAATAAAGATTTTTCAGAGATGCATGTAAACACGTTCTCACGTCATGAGTTTGTCATTATTTCACACTGACTAAATTGATGTTGATACATAACAAAACTAATAAATTAACTTGTTTATGGAATACAATCTATATACCTCTGCGATTTTCATTGTAAAAATAATTTTATTATATTAAATCAATTAAATTGTGAATTCGTACTAAGTGCATATATTGAACATTTACGAGATCAGTAATTTGAGGACAGTCCCTAAATTCACTGTTACATCAATGGACTAGTCCTCAAACTACGATATGCACAAATTTTTATACTTATACGTATAAGATATGAGTTTGTCCATATAGTAGTTTAAGGACAAGTTTACTGATATAGCAATGAATTCGAGGGCTGTTCTCAAACTACTGATTTTGTATATATTTAGATATACACTTAGTGCTGATTTCCAATTTAATTAATTCAATATAGTGAAATTATTTTTACAATGAAAATCCAAGCAGTAAGTTATTATAGATTGTATTTTATACCATAAACAAGTTGAACATTGAGTTATTTCTTGTCACAATATGCATCCAACAACAATCTAGTCAGTGTGGAATAACGACAAACTCATGACGTGAAAACGTCATGCGTTTTATTTACATGAAAAATCATTGTTAATTTTTTTTATTATTATTTTGTACTCAATCATCAAGACTTAAATTTTTAGTGGACCTCCACTCAAACATTGTTTGAAGACATTCTTCCAGAATCCATGCTATTTCTACGTCATTTCTATTTCTACAAATTTTGTTTCTATCTGTACAAATAAGACCACGTCTATCTCATTTAAATAGAAAATAATTTTTTGAACAAATTTTTCTTTAGAGGTATCATGTAATTGTTAATTGAACATTTACTATTGCTGAAAGATCGAGTACACTAAAACTTCAATTTATATATATCGAAACGTCCCCAAAATATCTTATCTATAGTTTTTCGTCTGTATGTGGGCATAAAAAAAAAATATCTTTATAAAAGCTGTAATATATATTTTCTTTAATAATATATTGTCTACATATGCCTAAATTATTTGTTTATATACCCTTTTTTGAAGTGAAACTTCTTTTTGGAGGGTAGGTGAAAAAAAAATTCGTCACGAAAATCGGGGACGGAAGTAGCAACGCCAGATAAAACGTTTTATGCAACGTTTTATGCATATAGCATAGGTAATATACATATAGCATAGTATACATATGGCATATAGGCAACGCGACATAAAACGTTGAATGCAACGCATTATACATACAGCATAGCTGGCAACGCAGTATACATATAGCATAGTATACATATAGCATATACAACTGAAAAATGAAAATATCGCTTCATAGTATTGGTCTCATCGTTGTCATAGCCGGCACCATAGCATTATTATTGTCGAAATTTTAGTTTGTTGGTATATAATATAATATATATTATATTAATATATATATATATATATACAAATATTGCATTATCGAATTTTGTTTTAAATATTCTCAAATAGATACCTACGGAATATTATGAAGTATCTATTTTGTTAATTAATTTAAGGTGTTAAGTTCAATTTCGGTTACAATAATGATATGTCAACAAGTGTTCAAAAGTGACAGTGAAAATCAACATTTGTTGTAAGTATTGATAAATAATAAAATATAATAAAATGTATGTAATTACATATAAATATAATATAATAATTTATGTTAATATGCAATAATTAAATTTATAAGTATAAGCACATGTACGCATACTTTTATACATACATGCACATATGTTTGTATACCTATCCATATATAATATATATAAAATAATAATATAAATATAATAATTAATTGAAAAACCACATGCATAAGTACATGAATGTATATATGTATGTTTCCATTCATGTATAAATACCTATACATATTCATATTATTATGGGTACATATATATATTATATTATTATATTATATTATTATTATATATATATACATAATAATATAATAATTGAATTCATAAGTACATATATAAAAATATTACGATAAAAAAATTTTATATTAATCTCTTTTTAGAATTGTTCAATACGAACGCAGAACGTTGTGAAGAGACGAAAAAATTGTCATTATCATCACAAATCCCTGATGAATCTAAAATGGATAATGATCCCAACAAATTGATTGTTTATCAAAATAATGAAAACAAAAATGGTAATATTAATACTTATTCTTGACTAAATTGTAATTCAAAAATATTACAATACTAAAACTAATGTTTATTAAAATAGGTATGCTTGAAAAAACAAAAACCAATCTAAGTTCATCAGTCGTCGAGACTCAAGTTTGCTATCCTGATTCAACTGATTCAATACTACAGGAAAAAAAACTACCATTTTATCAAGTACTAAACGTTCACAGCGATATCCTTCTAGACAACAATAATTCATAACAAAAAAAAAAATTTATATCAAATAGTTAATAAAATGAACAATAATATGAATACCGACCGTAATATAAATGGTCAAAAACAACAGAAAAATCAATAAAAGAAACTTATAGAGTCATAACCTCAATCACTCCAAAAAAAGTTTCACTTCCCTCGCGCGTACTCGCAACACGCATAATTTTTTTTATATATATATATATATTTAGAGACGTCCTCGAAATTTAGTTTATATAAGTGAATGTCCTCAAAATCATTTGTTTATACTTAATTGTTAATAAATGCAATTTAAACAAGAATTATCTGCATAAAAACTATCATACATGATTTGTCCGAGTTTTATAGACTTATATATACCCCCACCCTATCTTCTGAAAAATGTCCTCAAAAGGATGCCAGCACAAACATATATACATTATACATATATATACTTTTTTCGTCAATCAACAATTCAATAATGAATGCGTATGACACAATATGACACGAGCGCCGAATATATATTTTACAGTGTAAAAAGTGGTGTCCACTATGCAATTTTCCAAGATATCACCAAAAAATATAGTTGAATTCAGTTACAATGCTAATAAGCTAAGGGTTTAAACTCACGATAAGCCTAGTTTCGCTTGTAAAGCGCACTAGCATGTGTAACAAGTTAGGGCTTAAACTCACGACAAGCTAACGTTTGCTTGTAAAGCGCACTGAGCACGCGCAACAAGTTGGGTTGTGTCGAACTTGTAAACATGGCCGTCCTAATTCCCATAAAATTAGTAATATGTCCCTAGCCATCGTGGTTTTTGCTCCATTTTTGTTAGAAATTTACAAAAAAAAAAGTAGTTCGAAAATAAATTTTAGTTATATCTTTTTACGAATTTAAATGACGTAAATTTTCAATTTACTTTGTAATTTTGAAAAATTCAATTCAAATATAAATTATATTTACTTTTTATTTAGAAAAAATATAAATTGAATATAAATTAAATTCATTTTGTATCTTGATTATATCTATATCTCTAATTTTTAAACTTTATAGTTGAAGTTCCAAAAATAAAATATATAATATTCAATTGAGATATATTGACAAATACTTAGTTATATATGTGCAGCTAAAAAAATATATATTGAGATGAATTATAAAAATAAATGTCAAAATCCATGTCTTATAAAAAAAATCTCACGACTTGATATGATTAGGATAACTACAAATTATTCAGGAAAGATGAATATTATCAAAACATAATATAATTAAAGAGTAATATATGCAGCTGAAACGTTTAACTGACTAATGTTTATGAAAAAAAAAAATTTTTCTTCATTGTCTATTTACAAAAAAAAGTAAATTGATAAAAAAAAAAAAAATGTCATTTTTAGATTTTTCAAGGTAAAAAGTATGTGTTTTATAGTTCAGCTGAAACAAAAAAACAAAATGTTATGTTTAATTCATTATTCAAAAAAATTTACAAAAAAAAAACGAAAAGTCAATTTTAAACTAATTTATAATATGTCTGTCCAAATAGGTATATATTTCGAACTTACTCGAGATTTTTTTCAAATATGAAATACATGGATTTTGTATTTTCATTGAATATATATTCTTTTCACTCATAAATGACATCTCTTAATTCATCAATATTCAAAATTGCCTCATGGTAACAGTTTCCGACGCTGGATAACCTATTATACTATATCCGTACTATACATAATCTACCATTGCGCTTATTATAGTAATGGAGTCAGACTAACATCCGTCAAAGGATATGACGCTCTTCTTTTAGTTTTTTCATTTCACTCCAACTGTCACCCATCCTGTTTACACATTAAAAATACGTAAGTGTATTTTATCGAGGACTATAATCTGTCAAGATTTCAAGAAGTTCTGAGGATCAGTCACTAAAACCGACGTCTTGAATTAGCGTTTCTGCTTATATATATATTGCAACGAGATTTGGCAGATCTCGCGCTTTCGAAAATGATTAGAGGTCTGGTCTGAGGGGTTTTATCGACTAAGACGCTAATTAATACCGCCGGTTTGTGAGTGGCCTCGGTAGTGACATCGTTTTTCGCCTGGATGTCAGTGTTGACTTGGTAGACATCCGCCACGAGCGGATAATCCGGATTCCTACCATGGCTACGTCAGATTCGTATCCCCTACTTCGACACTCCCACCGGAGAGTCGCATCGGGTGTGCGCACAGATGGTCGTCTGGAGTGGGTCAAACAGGAGTGGGAATAGAGAGTCCATAAAACTCATCAGTCGTCGGCCAGCTCTCGTGGAGTTGGCTGGTGACTTGGCGATGTCGATATGCTCCTAAAGAAGAAACTGGTGAAGCTGGTCCAACTGCTTGTTGGAGTTGGCCGATGACTTAGACGATGACGTTGACTGGGTCTTAGGGTGGAACTAGTTAATGTCACTGATGAGTCCAACCAAGCTCCCGATGCGATTTACCCGAGGTGTGCTCCCGAGGGTGATTTACGATGTCGCTACGCTGCATAAGTAGGATGTTGTATATCATTCACTCTCTCGTTCTAGTGTGGTTACTTACTGTCAGGGTAACCTATAAACGAGTAGTCAAATGTATCGAGTGGTCCGGCGTAAGACCAGCGTGGCTGCGGATGGACTTTATGTTCGACTACTTGGTGCACTAGAGTGCGTAGGCAGTAGGAGGATATTTGGTAGAGCCTGCGAGATACAAATATCCTCGATCTCGTATTGACTCAGGTTATGCGAGATAGTTAAACCAAAGTTACAGTTAAACAAAGATCACAGTAATAACCGCTGACACGGAGTTAAGTTATTACGCTCCCAGCCAATATTAAAAACTATATCCATTTTAGTAATGGCGCCCGAGTGACGTTTCGGAACCAATATGGCGTACTTCACCCCTCTACCATTTCTTACTGAACTAGTCGCTACCGAAATGGCCATCGGCTTCTGTTACGTAATATTCCGTGGCCCATTGGTTGCCGTTATACACGAGCTGGCAGTAAAAGAGAAGGATAATGAGAGATCCTTGTTGATCCCATAGTAACCGACCTTCCTTCTGTATCGGTAGAAAAAACGGTTACAATATATGTCAACTCAATAATAACTTATTACACATAGTGGCAATTAACAGTTGTCATATCTGTTTTCAATTGAGACAGCAGTCACGATTGATTGTTAAAATATGACAAAACTGTTAGAACGGCGTGATTGAGGATCAAGCGTAGAACCTGTATACACCGAAACAAAGTTCTTTCTGTGAACTTTTAGCAAGTTAATATGAACTAGCAATTTCCACATAATTTTCTAAAAATACTTGACGATTATAACATATCCAATCAAACATTTTTTCACAATCTTGTTCAAACATTCGTTATTAAAAACATGACCCAAATTTTATTTTTTCAATTGCATAATTTCAGTAAATGTTATTGGGCTGAATGTTCTGAATCTAAATGTTGTATAACAATCAAAGCTCATGCTATACCATATGACTTACTGCAACCAGATGCAATACTTTCAACACCACCAACATTTTTCATTTTTTAGAACTCCTTCAACTGGTGTTTTCATAATATTTTTTCTCATTTTATTATGCAAATCAATATCATGTTTTGCAATACCGATATCATCAGCCATGTCATTTCTACTTAAGTCTTCTTGTAAATCATCTGAACAATCAAGTAAATCAACTTGCCGTGTAAAATTTTCAACAGCAAGATGTACAAGACATCTCTTTTTTTTTTTTTTATATCAAATTATTACCTTTTTACTATTCACTTATTTGTCCTTCTTCTTTGACAATTTAGATGGGTTCTCTAATAATAGTACAAGCTAAACACATTAAATCTTGATTTAATAATCTTATGATTTAGACGGGATCTATAAAGCATTTTTCACAACTGTATCAATGATAACAAGGTCTCATTACACGATTTGCGAGAAATTTACACGCCGAAAACGAACATTCACTTATCTGTTTAATAAAAGTCCTCCAATAATCAATTATTTTCCGAAAAATATCAGGAAACCATGTAACTACATCAGCATACTTTTTAACATTTATGAAATTATTTATTTGAGGAACAGGCGTACACACAAGATCTTTGCCATAGCTAGGGTAGGTGTGACTGGTTGCACTGAGAAATTCGTTGATAACAGAATAATTACTTACGTAAAGCTCCCATGCACGTTTTACCATATCAAGTCGTAGAATTGTTTTATTGTCTAGTCTACGACGTACATTAAGTGCTCTTTTCAATGACATATGATCATTTCTTGACTTTTTCGCTATGTCCATGATGCACTCAGCAAAAACCCAGATATTTTTTTTGTAACTAATGAAAAAAGTAGCTAGAAAATGATGATATGACTCCGAAGGATTGCTTGATTGGTTGCGATTTTGTTGGTTGTACAATGAATAGCCACGTGCTCCAACTCTTCAAAGCCAACATCTTTCATTATACAATAGCAGTTCACGGAAATAAACGATAATATCATTCTCAGCTTTTAGAATCGAATTATAAAGTGCAGTATTTATTAAATTAGCCGACAACAAGGCAATACTTAACAATTTCCTCATGAATCACCCTTTAGGCCATGCAATGAGAGCTTCTTTGAATTGTTTCATCTCCCTTATATTTCCTCATTTTCTTACTACAGCCTGTAGATATAAATAACAATTTATTTATTTTTAATTAAATGCGTGCCTATATATTATCGGCATAAAGCTAACCCTAACCCTCCAATTCCTTGGGAAATTATTTTAAAATATGATTAATCAGATAAATATATTATGTCTTCTCATCATTTTATTAAATCAATATCACACTTTTTTATAGAAAAAAAACAGATTTTTTAGATGTATACTTATTTTTTAAACTTCAAAATCATTTTCAGAAATTGCGTTTTTTCTTGAATTTCTTTAAAAAGTTAGGGCACTCTGACAAACTTTATAGAACGAAATTCTATATCAAAGCATTATGGCTTCTAAGTTCAGAGCAATTCGACAACCTTATAAAATAAAATTGAGCAATAATAGTAGAATGGTGTGAAAGAGCCTTTATTTATATCAGTACAGTATTCAATGTCGCATCGATCGTGCTACAGTATTCAATATCGCAGCGTTGGAGCGCGCACCATATGTCGTTGGGATATGAGCGCGAATCCTGATCATTAGGTGTGCTAATGTACTAGTATCAAGAGGCACGGTAGTGGAGGAACGAGATAACTACCGTGCCTAATATACACGACATAGAGCTAACCCTAACCCTCCAATTTCTTGGGAATTTATTTTAAAATATGATTGATGAGATGAAGATATTTTGTCTTCTGATCATCCTATTGAATCAATATTAATCTTTTTGATAAAAAAAAAAAACAGATTTTTTAGATGTAAACTTTTTTTTAAAAGTTTAAAATCAATTTCAGAAATTGCATTTTTCTTGATATTTTTTTAAAACCTTACCACACTCTGACAAACATTCTAAAACCAAATCAGATCAAAGCATTATGGCTTTCAAGTCCAGAGCTATTCGACAACATTATAAAATAAAATTGAGCAAGAATAGTAGAATGGTGTGAAAGAACCTTTATATCAGGACAGTATTCAATATCGCATCGATGGCGCGAATTGAATAAAGGTTTTTTAAGCTGCTTTAAGCTATAATTCCAAGTCACATTTTGTTGTTATTGTTTATTTTCCTTTTTATCAAGTTTAATGAG
The DNA here is from genome assembly GCF_014905175.1 of Aphidius gifuensis. Classification (NCBI taxonomy): domain Eukaryota; kingdom Metazoa; phylum Arthropoda; class Insecta; order Hymenoptera; family Braconidae; genus Aphidius; species Aphidius gifuensis. Next base: position 110,786 of record NW_025220585.1, read on the forward strand.
TTTTTTTTTTTATATTAAGTTGTATGTAAAAGGATTTATTTTTGAATATCTAAATCAGCTGCCAGAAGCATCTGTCTATAGAGCAAAAAAGCTAACATATTTTTAAATACTATTTTTGACTTGTTCATCTTTTTGTGATGGTTGATGCACAACTATTCTGTAAGTTTGAGTAATAAATATTAATAATAATGAAATGTCCGATAAAGTAAATAATATTTAAAACAATGATGCCCAAGGCATCATTATCAATGAATATCTCGATAGTATAATTGATCTATCACATGTTAATTTTGATGACAATGAAAGACGGTTGCTGTCAGTGAGTGACAAAATATCATCAAATGTCGAAGATCTTCAAGCTTGGTAAAGAAAAGATTTATCAGTAAGTTAACTTAATGATTTATCAAATGATACAACGAAAACAGAATACGAGCA
>NW_025220586.1:0-91776 GCF_014905175.1 Aphidius gifuensis
AGTTTAACAAATAGCGAATGTTATATGAGTCCAGCTGATTCACAAACAAGTCTCAATTCATCACAAACAAGTTTAACAATGAGTCAAGCAAGTCTTGGAACAAGTCAAAATTATTTATTAAATAAAGAACAAACACAAGGTTTATTAAGCCAAGCACAAAGTCGTTCACAAGCAAATTTAAATCATGTTAATAGACGTGGTTTATTATCAAGAATGAGAAGTTTAAATCAAATTCAATCACAAGCATGTTTATTAAATAATGATAAAATTATATTACAAAAAGAACAATTTAATCATTCAATATTTGGTAATAGTAGATCACAAGAAAAATTATATGGTTTAAAATGTTTATCGAAATCACAAGGTGTACTTGATATTTATCGTAGTCTTGAGTCTTTAAAAAAAACTAAAAAATTTAAAAAAAAAGAACAACAACGTCCAACAAATAACCAAGATTCATTGCCAGTTATTAAAAATTTAGAAAATGAAATTAAAAATGCAGTAACAAAAGACAATGATAATAGTAATGAACATTGTGAAATTGTTGATGATGTAAAAAGCGATAAATCAAATGAGCTTGATGATAATGTTAGTAAAATAGTTGATGAAGAAAATCGTGAATTTGTTAGTGAAGAAAATTTCGATAGTTTGCAATCAGTTGAATCTGATACATTAACTGAAGATTCAGATGTAACATCAATTGATGCAACAAGATTAACAGTTAAACAACCATCAAAACGTCAAAATTCTGATATATCATCACACTCAAATAATTCTGGTAATTCAGATGATAAAGATGAACATTATGAGTCAGAAAATGATGAACCAAAATATTCAGTATCACAACTTGTATCAGCATTTAATAAACATCAAGAAGTTGCATCAAAAACAAGTCTTGAAGCAATTATGACTGAAAAATGTATTAATGAAGTTACATTTCCAACTGGACCAAAAGCACTTAGATTATTTATACCAGATATTAATATTACTGAACGTGTTATTGTTAAAAGAAAAACAAGTTATAAACCACGTAAAAATTGGGAAGAATTACGTAAACGTAATGAAAAAAATGAGGGAGTTTTAAAAGATTTCGATAATGATTCTGGTAATGAGGATGATGAAGATACTGTAAATCCTGGTGAAAAAATTGATAATGAAAATAGCACAAATGATAATTTAAAATGGACACAAGATACTAATGACATGTCAATTAAAATTGAAGATAAAAGTTTAGATAATAGAGACACAACAATTGATGAAAAATATAAACAATGTGTTGATGTTGCAAAAAAAGAAATAATAAATAATGAAACAACAATAAATTCAGTTGTTAAACCAACGATAATCATTGATAAAACAATGACTAAAACAATTGTTAATAAAACAAATCAACGTTCATCATATCAAAAAGAAAGACTACCAAATTATATTCACTCAGATGTAATAACATCGAAAAATAATGACAATAAAAATGTAGCAAAATTAACAAAGACAACAAAATTAAGTAAAGTTAAAAAACCAATTGATAAACGAAGTGATAGTGCAGTTAATTTAAAAGATATACTTCAAAAAACAGACAACAGTCATTCAACACAAAAAGAAAATATGGAAAAATTACGTAAACGTACATCAATTGCTAAAATAATATTAAATGATAATTTATCAGTTGATAGTGATTCAAATAATAATATAAATAAAACAAAAAATGATAAATCAATTAATAATAATGATGGTTCAAATCAAACAGATGTTAAAAATACAAAAATAAATAATACACGTAAATTATCAAATAATGATTCATCAACAAGTAAAATTGAGACATCAAAAACAAGTGTATCATCACAACATGATGGTAAAAAAATACCAATGAGTGCTGAAGAAAGAAGAATGTGGGGAAAAGTATGTACTGGTTCATACACAAGAGCAATGGAAAAATTTAATAGTAAACCAAATTCACCAAGAAAATCATTAAATTTATTATCACCAATTCAAAATGAAAAAATACGAAGAAAAAGTTCACCAGCAATGCCACCAAATAGTGCATCATAAATATTAAAAAAAAAAACAAAAAAAGCAAAAAAAAAAGGATCTATCAAAGAAACGTAGATCCTTGAATCATTTTTTTTTTTTAATTAAATATTATTAATAAATAATAATCATTAAGACTGAGTATAAATTGAATTGTTTATTATCCTGATGATAAATATTGATCAAATAAATTAATCAAGAAAACGTCAATCGAAATTTTAAAAAATTGATAAATTTATTAAACGTTTTTGTTGGTGACAACTTGGACATGTTGCATGATGGTGATGATCCATATGATTTAAAGAACCATCAAGGATATTTTTTTGATAATGTTTTTTGTGACAAAATGGTTTATTTATTTATTAATTTCTTTCAAAATATAAATTATCAAATGAATGAAAAAAATAAACAAATAATATCATTTAAATTTTCAGATATCACAAGTGGACTTGGAAGAGGAATAAATAAATCTAAAAATAGTTGCAAAATTAAGATAACTATTGTTTAGCAAATTAAATATTTTAAATAATTTAAACTTATGAATTTGTTTGTGGAATAATATAAAACATTCCAATGAAATTTTTGATGGAAATAAATAAAAGAAATCTACGAGACTTGAATCGATGAAATTAATTGTTTTTAAAATATTAAAATTAATCAATTTATATTAATTAATTTATCATCCTACTGAATTACGTATTGAATATATTTTTAAAATAATTTATGCAGTGTTAATCATAACAGTTTATAATTATTCATAATCGGCTTCTTTGGATGACGATAATTTAACCATATTTCATTTTCGTTTATCCACTTGTTCTTTATTATTATTATTATTATTATTTAATAATTAAGCATTGAAATATTCAAATAGCATTGTCAACTTAATATACAACATAAAAGAAAAATTTATAAAGCCATTAATTATGCTAAATTAATTAATTTATTTAAAAAAAAAATGAAAAAGTTTAAGAATGTTTCGTGCACGAATTACAATTCAACTTTTTTTTTTTTTAGAATAAGCAGCGGTGCCCTAAATGGTTCGTCAATGATTAACATTAATTAATTTTTTTTTAACTAATTTTTTCTTTTTTCAGAAAGTTTATAAAAAATATTTTGACAATTAATTAATAATTATTGACGAATTATTTACTGGATGCTGTTATTCTGTTATTTTTTTAATAAATTTTTTTTTCGGCAATTTTATAAAACTAACACATGCATGTCAATATTTAATTAACCAACTTGATAATGATTAAGATTTTATTAAATATTTGACAGAAAAAAAAAAAAAGAATTATACTCAAATAATTTCTAATTAGAAAAATAAATTAAATGTACGTCTATTTATGTAAATAAATTTTTTAAAAATAAATAAAATAATCATCAACAATAAATCAATAATCAACAGTCTCTATTTTTATTTTATTATTATTATTTTTTAGTTTTCAATAAGAACACTATATAATACGATATGTTAAAACAAACATTTATCTTATGAATAAAATGAAAATAAAAAAGAAAAAAAAGAAAAAATATATATTATCAAACTCATAACTGATACGTCAATATGATTGTAAATATGAAGCTCAAAAATACATAATTAAATTAATTAAAATGCATGATTAAAGTGACTATTCCCATCGACTTTTTCTGGCACGTTTTTTATCAGAACCAGTTTGATTAGTAGAATTATCATTTGTTTGAGAATTCATGGTAGCAGGTGGAGTAAAAGTAGGAGTAGAAGTAGTAATCGCAGTGGTTGTATTGATAGAATAATCTGTTTCAACATTAGTTGAGACACTTGAAGGTGGTAAAGGTGGTGGCATTATAATTGATGGTGGTGTTATTGTTTGTTCCCAAGTATGATCAGATGATGCACAAAATTGTGATGTATATTGAGTTTTAAATGCAGCTTTCATGGCTGACAAACGATCACTACCAGGTCCTTTATCATATTTTTTAACAACATCACATATTTCATTTGGCGACTGGGCAATTGATGATGATGATGATGATGATGAAGAAGCATTTTGATTAAATGATATTTCTGGTCTTACAGCTCTAAAACCAAGACCAGCACCACCAACATTAATACTTTTACCTTTACCACTTTTAAATCTTGATTTTCTAAACCATGAACTTTGCATTGCAAGATCTAATAAATCTTGTGGTACTTCTTGATTAGCACCTTCAAGATTTCTAACAAGATGACCAGCAAATTCTTTATCTTTTTCAGTAACAAGTGTATATGCTGTACCTTTTTCACCAGCACGTCCAGTTCTACCAATTCTATGTGTATGTGTATCAATATCACGTGCAACATCATAATTAATAACTGTTCTAATATGTGGTATATCAAGACCTCTTGCAGCAACATCTGTTGCAACAAGTATACTTACATCTTTTTTTTTAAATGCTGTTATAACTTTATTTCTTTCAATTTGATCCATATCACCATGTAATAACATAACATCATATTCTTTAATTTTTAAATTATTTGATAATTCTTCAGCATTTAATTTTTTAGTTACAAATATTAATACACTACCAGCACTTAAATATTCAACAATAACACGTAATAACCAACTCCATTTACCAGTTGGATTATTACAAAATGTTAATACATGTTGTGTTACATCTGTATTTGCTTCACCAACATCACCATGTACTATTCTTATTGGATCAGTTAATACATCTCTAGCTAATTTTTCAACTTTTTTTTTAAATGTTGCACTAAATAATAATGTTTGTCTATCTGAACGTACATGATTACATATTGATCTAACTTGTGGCTCAAAACCCATGTCAAACATTCTATCAGCTTCATCAAGTACTAAAAATGTAACTCTAGTTAAATTTGTTGCTTTCATTTTAACCATATCAATCATTCGTCCAGGTGTTGCAACAACAATTTCAGCTCCACATTGTAATGCTTGACTTTGTTCCCATTTACTACCACCACCATAACAACAACATACTTGTATATTATAAACTTTACCAAATTTTTTAGCTTCATGAAATATTTGTTGTGATAATTCTCTTGTTGGTGCTAATATTAAACCAATTGGACCATCACCAGGTGATAATTCTTTTTGATCCATAATATGTACTAACATTGGCCATATAAATGCTGCTGTTTTACCACTTCCTGTTTTAGCAATACCAATTAAATCACGTCCACTTAAAGCTGCTGGTATTGCTTGTGATTGAATTGGTGTTGGTTGTGTATATTCACTTTTTCTAATTGTTTTAATTAACGCATCATCAAAACCAAAATGACCAAAACTTGTTACTGGTTTTGGTACTGATGGTCCTGATACTTTAATACCAAGTGTATTTCTTAATTCATCAACTTGTAATTGACTTAAATTTAATATATCATCATGTACATTATAAAAATTTTTTTCAAATGGTTCATATTCAATTAGACTATGATCAATTGGTGGTAATGGATCAATATCTTTTTTTTTAGGTGGTGCTATTGGATTACCATCATCATCATAATCAATATCTTGATCCGAGTCATCTTGTTGAAGACCAGCTGTTGGATTTTCTTCCATATATCTGTAATAACTTTCTTCATTATCCTCACCATCAATGTCTTGTCTAAAACCTTTTGCTTTATTATCATCTTTTACAATATCCTCAATTGGTTCTTGTAGCTTTTTATTATTTTTTTTAACTTCAGCATCAATACCAGCCATAAATGCATCAAGTGGATCTTCTTCACTATCACTCTCGTTATTTTTTGATTCATTTTTCATTCTATCGTATGATGGTGAACCAGGAGCTGGTATGTATTCAAGTGATGATGTTTGTGCATCTTCATCATCTTCAAAATATCTAAATATAAATTTTTTAAATTACAAATTTATCTTGGAAATATTAATATAACTATGTGATAAAAAAAAAACACTTACTCTTCTTCAGTTTTAGTACGTTTTTTTGGAATTCCCCAGGTTGCTGATATTGCATTTTCAGTTATGGCATTCATTGTGTGATAGCCTTGTCTACTTAGTGATGGATTTAATGATGGTGGTGGTGGTATATTTGCACCAGCTCTTTTATTACTTGATATTTGAAATGTAAAACCTTTTGGCTTATTACCACCTCCTCGTTGATTGTAACTCATTTTTAATTTTGTTTATGATTACCTGATAATTTAAAGTCAAGTTATAACCTATATTAATTTGTTGTGGTTTTTTTTTTCTATATGTTAAATATATGATTGTTGATTGATTTTAAAAATCAATTGTAATTTAGTATTTTGTTTTTTTTTTTTTACATTGTGGTATTGTTTACTTACTGTATTTTTCGTTGTTTTTTAATATCACTTACAGGTGTTTTTTAAATCAAAAATAACTTTGACAGACCTTTATTATTGAAATTAAAATATACAACAATTGACTTTTTTTTTTTTTTTATTTCATCAATTACTCAGTTGATAAAAAAAATTATTATTCGTAGAACTTTGGGGTTTATCCGCTAGATGAACGATATTTTTCTCGTTTGATTTCGAATAATATAAACTAGCAGAAAAGGGTAAATTAATTGAAAAAAAAAAATAGAAATACTTGAAATTAAATTATAAAAATTTTAGGATAAGTGTATTTAAGTGTTTTCTAAATTATAAAAGAATAATTTTGTGAAAAATCTGTTTATAAATATTTTTTTAACAAGCATGACGTGCAGTAAAAAATCCAGACTGACGTCTCTATAGTGCCAAATTATAAAACTGAACAAAAAATAGAAATACTTGAAATTAAATTGTAAATTTTTTAGGATAATAGTATTTAAGTGTTGTGTAAATTATAGAAACATAATTTCACGAAAAAATCATGTAGAAATATTTTTTTGACAAACATGACCTGCAGCGAAAAATCCGTAATTTTATTTCCAAGTCTAATCAAATTATAAAATTAAAAAAAAAAAATAAAAATACTTAAAATTAAATTCTGTAACTCACAGGATAATTTATTTCTATGATTATTAAATTTTCTATATTCTGAAATTAACACTATATATACATATAAAAAAATTAAAACAGCTACACAAGTTGGCAGTTCACTTTCATGATTAAAAAAAATATACAAAAAATTTTTAACATTTTTTTCCAACAACTTCTCTAATCCACGAATCTTTTTTAAAATTAAATCTTTTCGTTAAATAATTAACTTAACAAATATTGAATTCATAGAGTTTATTCAATTCAAGGTAAAACAAATAACTAAATTACATTCAAATATCAACATCTGTTGTACTCATCAAAAATTAACATGAAAAAGTATAAAATATTCATGACGATTTATGAATACGAGCCCATATCGCAATACGATTATCATAAAAAAAATTAAATTTTCATCAAGCACCTTAATCTCGTGTATAATCTCAATGAAATTCCAATTAAAAAATTTATTACTACGAAAGTATATAAATTTATTTCAACCATTTGTAAAAAAAAAGAAAAAAAAGTAACAAAAAAAATATTTTTTTCATATTCAAAATCAATATATAAAATTATAATTTAATACGTCACCAAAAATAATTTGATTATTATTTTTAATTTTAAAATTTTCCTCAGGTGAACGACATAATTAAAAAAAAAAAAAATTCCTCATTCGGAATATAAATTATTAATAATATCGTTTTTATACAAATATACTTTTTTATTATTTAAACCAAGAGGTCATTAAGCAGGCTAATAAATTATTAAAAAAATTTTTTTTTCCAACTAAATATAATATATTATTAATACCAAAAAAAAAGTTAATTATTTTCAAACGAGTTATCTCTTTAAAAAATATTTTAAGCTTGTGAAATAAAAATGTTTAATAAATTTTTATTTCACATGAAATCATTAAATATTTTCAACAATGAAAAAAGAGGTAAATAATTTTTTTTTCTTTACATTTAACGAGTTTAGAAATTTCATTTACAATAAAGAAAAATATATGACAGTAATATATTTAACTTCAAAAAATAATAACCAATGTACTTTAGAAAAAAAATAAATAAAATAAAATGATTTATTGGGTGAATTTATTAATTTTAAAAATTGTTGGCGCATGGAAACCGAATAAAGATATTTTTTATATATTTAAATTTTATAAAATATATTTAACAATATCATTTTTTATATTTATGATAACTCAAATAATCACATTGTTTGATAAAAATACAAAAAAATATTGGGATCATATTAAAGTATTTGGAGTTGGATTATTTTTATTGATGATATTTGTAAAACGTTTAAATGTGATGTATCAACAAAAAAATATTTTAAAAATCATTGAAACTTTAAAAAATGATGATCCATTTAAAATTGAAAATCAAAATGAATATGATATTCAAAATTCTTATCACCGTTTGATCAAGTGAGTTTAAAAAATTCTAAATCAATATTATTTTCACAAAATAATGTAGCTTTTTTTATATAAAAAATTTTCGATAAATTACAGATGGATCACTATGATCAACACGTCATCTGGAATAATATCTTTAATTTTATTTTTAACAAAAGAATTAAAGTCCAAAGACATTGCTATTCTTCCCTTCAGTCCTGGAATTTTCATCGAAATATCAAACAAATTTATCTTCAATTTAATATCAATAAATCAAATGGCATTAATTTTCATTGGTGGATTATTAAATGTCAGTTATAACATGATTTTTTTCAACATGATGATGATCATTTGTTGCCAAGTTAAATTATTAAAACACAGATATAAAATTGTCGTAGAAAATATGGAAGTTTATAAAAATGATGATAGAAATATTGAAGAAGATAAAATTTCTATGGAAAAAAAAATAATGACTGATTTTGTTAATAATCATTTGAAAGTTGTGGATTTATCAAAAAATATTTGTGATATTTTTTCAACAGTTATATTTATGCAGTATGTTTATAGTACATTTTTAATATGTATACCAGCTTATATATCATCAAATGCACCTTTTTTATCAGCTGAATTTTTTTCACAAATTATGGTGCTTGGATTGGGTTCAATGCAAATATCAATTATTTGTTATGCATCAAACGAAATGAAAAATCAGGTATAATTTTAAAAAAATAAATGTATAATTTTATATTTAATTTGAATCTTTTAATTGATTTTTTTTTTTAGTATGAGGAACTTTATGATACAATTTATGGAGTTGATTGGACATTTTTTGATAAATCAACTAAAAAATCAATGATGATTTTGATGTTGAAAACAAGTGAGCCATTCATTTTTAAATGTGGAAAAATATTTGAACCATCAAGAGAGTCATTTGTAACTGTTTGTAAAATATTTTATTAATTTTATCTTTCACGTTAGTATATTGTAGCTGTATAATGAATATTTTTAATTTTTTTTTTTTAGATATTAAAATTGTCTTATTCAATTTTTAATGTAATGCGTGAAACTTGATTGTTAAAAATTGAGTTGAATTGAGAATTATTCTTGGGGATTTGATGGACAAATTGAATTAAAAAAAATAAATAAAATATTATAATTATATATAATATATCCTGATATGGAGTAACGTTTTTCTTGTGTGAAAAATTGTAACTTAATACTTTATTATTATATAATTCTATTTATTTATTAATTTTTTTTTTATTCAATGCTACATTATAAAGCGTAAATTTATAATTTATGATTAATCTATATCTATGACAGTTTGCTTGAGAGTTAAAAAAAAAACAAATGAATTTATATATTGATAATGTATTTGTTTATAAAAATTTAATAAATGAAAATAATATAATATGATGATGACGATGATAATTTTAAACTATCGAGTCTATTAAATTTACTTGGTTTTTCTATTAAATCTATTAAATTCATATTTTATTTACTCTAAAATTAAGAATATTTCAAGGCATTATTTACCCCCCAAACTCGTGGTTTTAATTTAAAAAATTATAATTTAATTGTTTATACATGTGACATTTAATGGCATCACGTGGGATGTGGAACCGCGTTACGTGAAATAGTACAATTTTATTTTTATTTAGGTTTATTTTTTTTTGATTTTTTTTTTTATTGGGAAATATATGTTCGGACTTCGGTTGGCTTCGTCATCATTCGTGATCATTCGTACAATCTCGTCCAGAAACCAACAACAAACTTAATAATTAAAAAAAAAATGACATATATTTATCATTAAAATTAATTATATTTATTAAATATATATGCACTATAAATAAATAATATAGGTTTAACAAATTACATTGTGTAAAAAAAAATAATAATTGAATTATAAAATGACGCCAAAACGCAAGGTATTTATAAAATAATTGATTATTTCAAGGTTATGTTGTTTTATTGATATTTAAGTAAAAAATAAATAACAAATAATAAAATGGTTTTTTAAATATTAATAGACAACAAGTTCTGAATCAACAACATCAAGTTCATCTGGTTCATCATCAAGTAGCTCATCAAGTTCTGGAAGTGAATCAAGTTCATCTGATTCAGAAAATTCAAGTAGTTCAGTTAAAAGTCAAAAAATATCTGATAATGAAAAAACAAATAAGAAAAAAACTTCAATCACAACAAATCGTCATAATAAATCTAAAAATGATACAAATACAACAGATAATAAAAATGATGATAATAAAACAGCAACAAATTCAAGAACACTTATTTATACATCTGAATCTGAAGAATCACAAATAAAACAAAAACCAGTAAGCAAAAAAAAACCACCAACAAAACCAAAAGCAACAGCAACAGTTGCACCAGTTATTAAAGCACAAAAACCAACTGGTAAAACACATCCATCATCAGCACAACATAAAAATGCATTAACATCAAAATTAGTCCATAAAAATAATAAAACAAGTGGTAATACAAATAGTGGTAATATTAATAAAACAAATGACAAAACATCAAAACAAAATAATGATTCAAATAAAAAAAAACTTATTAAAAAAAAAAGTATATTTAGTCCAGAAAATAGTAGTGAAAGTGATACTCCTGTATCACAAAAACAAAATACTAAAACAACAACAACAACATCAGCATCAAATTCAGTAACTAAGACAAAATCATCACCAACAAAACAAAAACAAAATGATGCAAAATCAAGACCACCAGCAAATAGACCAAGTAAATTAATTAATTTAATTTTTTATAAGTATAATAAACTTGTTTTTAAATGTTATTATTTTATGCAGGTTTAATAACAAGACAAATAAAATCAGAAAGTTCAACAAGTTCAAAAAGTGATTCTGGTGCTTCTGGAGGTGGAGGTTCTGGTTCATCTGAATCATCAGAGAGTAGTTCTGATTCTGATTCATCAGATAGTTCACCAAGTTCACAGCCACCAGTTAAAAAAAAAGATAATCATACAAATAATACAAATTCAAGACCATCTGTTGCTGTTGCTGCTGTTAAGCCACAAAAAAATACCAAAAGACCAGGTAGCTTATAATGATTTTAAACAACAACAATTCATTTTTTGGATTAAATTATTAATTTTAATTTTTTAATAAACAGTTACAACAATTAAAAGTGAAGCTGATGAATCAGACAGTGATAGAAAAGACGTAAAGCCAATTAATCGAACGTCATCAGCAACATCACCAAAAGGAAAGAAAAAAGTTCAATCTAAAAAAATTAATAAACTTTTACAATCACAAATAAAAGCTGAAACTGATACAGAATCAGATGGTGGATGTAAGAAAATATAATAATTAGCTTTACCTGATAAATTATTAAATGTAAATTAATTTGAATTATATTTAATTCCAGGTGTTGAAATAAAAAGAAGTACAAGTAGATCACCAGTAAAACGTGTAACAAATAAAAATTCTACAATATCAACATCAGTTAAATCAACTGGACATGGTACAAGTGGTTCAACAAGTGGTAAATTATTACAAAATGATAAATCACGTAATAAAACAACAAAAGCACTTGAATGTCCATTGGCAGCAACATGTGATTCACTTGGACATTTATCAGGAAAATTAGATACTCATTTTACCTTGGAATCATGTCCAATTTATCACAATACAACACCTCAAGCTTGCATGTAAGTTAATATATTTATTTATATATTATAAAAATAAAAATAATTACATTTAGTTAATAAAAATAAAATAAAACATTACAGAGATTTTTATAAAGAAAGAAAAAAACGTGAAGAAGAAAGAAGAAAAGCAATAATATGTGTAGGTAAAAAATCACCAAAAGGAATACATCAAACAAATGAACAACGTAATTATCAATTAAAAGTTAAAGAAATGAGAAGTAAATTTAAAAGATCAAGTGCTGATGGTGGTGGTGGTAGTGATAGTGGTGGTGAACGTCCTGGTATAACAAAAGATAGACAACCAAAATTATCATGTTTAACATCTGATTATGATTTAAAACTTTTCATGGAAGCACAAGCTCTTGCTAGTGAAAAAATTGAAAAAGAATTAAAAGAACAACATTATGATGTTGAAGGACGTAATGGTGGTGGTACACGTTGTGTTGAAATGGGAAAATGGGAAATGGAAGTGTGGTATCAAAGTCCATATCCAGAAGAATTTTGTCGTGCACCAAAATTATATCTTTGTGAATTTTGTTTAAGATATGCTAAAAGTCGACAAGTACTAAGACGACATCGTGAAAAATGTATATGGAAACATCCACCAGGTCATGAAGTTTACAGGTAAAAATTTCTTATAAATTAATATCAATTGATTTTTAATATTTATCATCATTTTTAAAATACAGAAAAGATAAAATTGGAGTATGGGAAGTTGATGGAAAACGTTATAAACAATATTGTCAAAATTTATGTTTATTGGCAAAATTTTTTCTCGATCATAAAACATTGTACTACGATGTTGAGCCATTTTTATTCTATGTCATGACAATAAATGATTCAGAAGGTTGTCATACAGTTGGATACTTCAGTAAGGTAAGAAGATTAAACAAAATTAATTTTTAAAAACAACAAATGATAATTGAATGTATTGATGGATTTATTTGATTATTTATTTCAAGAAGTCTTTAAAGCTTTGTAGTTAATCATGATGTAATGAATATATTTTAACCCTGGGGTATAAAAGCATAACGACAATTTATAAAGGTGTTGGTGTGTATGAAGACTCATAGGGAGTGGCTCAATGCGGTATACACAATGTCTGCAATGTCTCTTTACCTCTCTCTACACCGATGGATGCTGCGTTATACTATTACTCTTTTATTTTTCCCTTTTATATGTATACACACCAGTTTCTACCCTTACCCAGGTATGCATGCGCGGCTTCACGGTCTAGGGCGTATTCCAGTAACAAGGACGAATATACAACGCGATATTCTCATCCATCGATTTCAATTCTTTTTTTATTTCTTTATCCTGGTTATTTATTTTTGTCTAGTTCAATTTTATTTATATATATCATTGTTAGATATTATAGATTTAAAAAAATTAATTAAGCTGCTTTTTTTTTTATTTAAAAATTAAATAACCAAGTTGAATAATTATTTTTTTTTTATATATTTAATAGGAAAAAAGGGATTGCTTGTAATAGACATTTATTGTGGAGAAAAAAATATTTGGTTTTATCGTTTTTATGGTATTATAAATGAGATTAAGTTTTGTATTATTTAGTAGGGTCTATAGTAATTTATATAAAACAACGAAACAAGAGTTAGTAATAATTTAAAAATACATGGTGTATGTAGTGTCCATCAAAGGTGTCACGTATCTCATTCTGGCTTTGCTCTGTCTACTCTCCCTCATATAAAATTATTGTATTTTTATATTTCCACCATGTCCTTGTCTATTATTAAATGTATGTATAAATTTTTCGAAAAAAAACGTGTGTACCTTTTGAGAGAGAGATAGTTGTTTTTTTTTTCTTTTTTTTTTTCCATAGACGTTACATATAGCCATATTTACCGCAGCATCGTCGACTTTAAAATTTTTATATTGTCCGTTCAATGACCTTTGATCCTGGGCGTTGGAACCACGACCTTCCCAGGGATCCAGCAAATTCTTTTTTATATTTTATTTAAAATTATATTTAAAGATATACACAATTATTAATCAAATATTTGAAAAAAAAAATTATTTTTAATTTTATTAGTTTAATATCCTTTTAACTTTTGAGATTTTTTTTTTGTTTTTTTTATTTATATTAATTTTTTTGGTATTTAATTAATGAATGTTGAAACATAAATTAAATTTTTCTTATGAATATATTTATTTAGTTAATTAAAGCTCAATTAATTAATAAAAATTTCTTTTCTTAATTTAAAAATTAAATTTCATCACAAAGTTAGCAGTTTAATAATAATTATTAATTTTTTTTTTTTTTAAATAAACTAATTAAAAAAGTAATAAATTGATCAAAGACTTGATAAAATTTTTAATAAATATTTACGTGAAATTAAATTTATAACAAAAAGTTTTATTTATCACGTATTTATTTTTGGATAAAAATATATTTTAAAAGACAGAAAAAAAAAAATAAAATAAAATCCAAAGTTTTCCTGAAGTTGTAATGGAAAAAAAAAACAAGAAAAACTGATTCAAAATAAAGTTAAAAAAAAAAAAAAAAAATTGAAAGAAGTCGACTGGAGAACAAAACAAAATCATCATTCCCTTCGAGCACTGCAGCAAGTGCCAACATTTGCTGCCGCATTGCCGAGTCAAAATCTTTATCGACGTTCAACGACCCCGACCCTGGCTAGACGGTCGAGGGTGGCCGGGTGCAGGATATACGCAGGGCTGATATATATACGATTGTAACAGACGGGAGTTGTTGGTGATGATGATGATGATGACGACGACGACGACGACGATGGTAGAAGTGGAAGTGGTGGAAGTGGTGGTGGTTTAAATTGCGACGGCGCAATGTCTGATGAGAATTGAGATGGTCTGGGGTAGTTTCCCACGGCAACCCCTGGAGGAGAGACGAGGGCGTCGCCGGTACGTCGGGTCGTCAACCTCCCAGATATTTCTGCGTCAAGTTGTAGCAGTGTAGCTGTTACAGCAACACCATCAAAGCATCATAATCACTTGTAACTAACGCCAATAAGAGATAACAAAAAACAACAATAATTTATTTTTAGCTTTAAACATCTCACTGTAGTACTCTCATCTCTTAATTAGTTTTACACTGTACATAGTAGTGATGACAAATTTAATTTCTGCAGCATCAGCAGCACTATCAAACCACAAATTTTCAAGCTCTATTTTATCTAATATATACATTGTGTATATTACATTTAACCAATTCGTGTTGCAATACGATAATCCAAGAATCACAAAACAACTCAATCAACATCATCAGCTTCATTATCTTGTCGTTGTCTCTTCTCTATATTTGAATTATCATTGAAGCGCAATATTGCAGTGTACTTCAACTGTATACATCATTGTCATATAATTTTAATTAATAGAAAAATAATTTTTCCAATATTGAAAATTAATTATCTTGTTCTATACAAAGACAAATGATTTTTCTCTTTTTTTTTTTGGTTTATTTTGATCCAATTTTATGAGTGGCGAAAAAAATAAATGAATCAAATTGAATTGCTGTATACAGTGGTATGAAAAAAATAAAAAAAACCGCAAAAGCCACAGCTTACAATTGAAATGATAAAAGAAAATTAATATACATATTTTTTTTTTTAATACCCAATGAGAATTTTTTATATTGTCATTTGCGGAAATGTATTATAAAAACATTTCTTAAAAAGAAGAAAAAAAAAATGCAAAAAAGCTGTTGCTAATAAGAAAAAACAATATGTAACAAAAGAATATATATATAAAATGAAAAATAAAAAAGATTATGTTCTTTTGCCCTTCGTCTGTGAAAACAGATTAAAAAAAAAGGAAAAAAAAGAAAAATGAGGGTGAGAATATAGCCTTGTTTCTTAAAGTATCTAGACATAGTCTGGAAGACGACAAGGGCAAACCAAGATGACGTCCCTGAGACTAAAATATAATGGGGAGGTCGGGAAAATTTTGTTTTTCCCTTAAAAATATATATACTCTACAGACGTATCAAGGGTGAGACTAAAAGAGGTTGGGGTAGGCTCGTCAGTATATTTTTCCGAGCCAGTAAAATCCCTCTGACTACCAACCAGAATCCCGGACTAGGCTCGATCGATGCCAGACAGACCTGTTCACACAACCAAATTTACTCACGAATAAAATACAAGCCAACATTGTAGATTTTACTCTGACCTATCTCGTCTGTCTACGCACACTTGAACATTTTATACTTGAATTCCAATTCGTTTAATCTCATTCAAAAATATATATGCGTATATTTAAGAGAAAAAATAAATATAAGCCTTAATATATATAGAAAAATAAAATAATGAATATAAAATGTAACATGGCTATTTTTGGTGAATGTACAAAGATAACTCAAGGTCACACTTGGAAAGCTTTTGGAAACACATTGACGAGAAAAGTCAATGACCCGCAAATAGGGAGGCATAAATTCGTGTCAGTTAGCTTGAATGCACACACTCCTGGTTAACCTGAAGCGCAAACTCATCAAGAGAAAAATTATTTTTTAATTTTTTAAATTAGAACAATAAATTAAAGATCAAATATTGGACTTTTTTTTTTTTTTTATTTATTTTGTTAATTAATATACATTGTCGTAAAGAAAAATGAAATTTAATTTTTTCAGTAAAAAAAGTTATTTATAAATATTTTGTTGTTTTCTTTTTTTTTTTTTTGCTTAAAAAAAATTGAAATTTCAAAGTTAAAAGTTTTGTCTTCAAGGTAGAGATACGAATTTTTAATTTTAACATACAGGACATACGCCATTTTACTAGCAATAAATTTAAAAAAGAAATTTTTAAAAACACTTTTTTTTAATTTAATTTTTATTGATAAATTAATAATTTTATTATTGGTTATTAATTTTATTAATAATTGATAAATTATTCTATTATTATTTGGTAATGTTTATCAATATTTATAAATTTTTATTAGCTAAAAATATTGCAATAGAAAATTTGAGAGAAACATTTTAATAAATTTAAAAAAAAAATTTTAAAAACACTTTTTTTAATTTAATTTTTATTAATAAATTAATAATTTTATTATTGGTTATTAATTTTAATAATAATTACCAAATTATACTATTATTATTTATCAATATTTAAAAATTTTTATTAGCTAAAAATATTGCAGTAAAAAATTTTAGAAATAAATTTTTTAATATTCGAAAAATAATTACAAAATTTCGAAAATAGCACTTACGCTTGTTTACCTCTGATGCAACATACATCGACTAAAAATCTCGATGAAAAATTAATTAATTAACTTGATGTTATTTATAAATTAAAAAAAAAAAAAAATATGACTGCAAATTAAATTACTCAACTACTATATATTAATTAACTTAAATTTTTATTGATACTACTTTTAGTTTAAAATATATATTTTATTTTCTCTTTAGTAAAATTTATCTGTTATGTCTTTATCAACTTGTTATAATTATATGAATACATTTAATCAAAGTAAAATTTGTGCTGTTGATGCAGACACGAATCCCCAAACTATTTTATCTAATTATAAAGTTTTAATGACTGATATTCAAGTCTTTCAATTAATAAAAAATAATTTTCAAAATTTATATATACTCACTGATATATTTATTTGCAAAAAAATAATGTTTTTTATTGACTTTGCAATTTTATATATATATATACTCACTTGAATGAATTCTCTCTTCGACTATGGCCTCCGGAGACTGTCTGACTAGACGACATTGAAATATGCGAGCGTTATATAGACAATTTTCCCTTCAGTAATTTTTCTCTTTTCCTAAAAATCCATAGAAAATCTCATGGTCGAGGTTACAAAGCATAAAATAAAAAACCATGAAAATATATTCGTCAATACATACACTGCTGCTATCGACATAAATTCAAAAGGACTATTTAAGCAAACGTAGTTGAAAGAAGAAAATTTGTAAAAAGAAAATAAGCATAAAGAAAAAAAAAAAAAAAACCATAGAAGTGGATCTTTTTATATTATTCATTGAATATATACTTTAAACTTAAAATTCGATAATCTTTAAAGAAAAAAAAAATGAAAACACAAACGGATCATCAATTTTGCATGAATGATCATGAAAATTTATTCATCAAAATTGATTGGTGGAATAATTTAAAAAAGCAGTAGTTGAAAATAAATATAATTAAAAAGTTTATTTTTATTTTTGTTAATTATACAACTTTATACTGATGCCATTTTTTTTTTCTTTGATATATGACTAATTAGGTCTTGTTAATTAATTGTTACACAACGTCTTGTGATTATAAATGATGTAGCAGCATATTTTTTTTTTTTTCTACAAAACATGCAATATGGTTACCAAGCAATTATATAAGAATCATTGATTAAACATCACAAAATAATTTTACATAGTTGCTAGATTAAAATAATAAAAATTTCAAAAATAAATTTGTTATTTAAAAATTAATAATTCAATATTATTTCTTAGCTTAAAAATTATTAATCAATAAGTTTTTTTTTGTCTTTTGAATTTACATTTATTATTTATTATTTGTTTTATGATATTTAAAATAATTAAAAGTAACAAGTATATTATTATTCTTTAATATTTTATAAGCTAAAAAAATTAAATAACAAAGAAGAAAAAATGTCAAAAGGATTTTGCGGAATTACTAAAAATTCCTTCTCGGCAATCCATTAAAGTAATAGCTTGTTTGTTCATATATATATATTTATCTCAGAAATCAACATCAAGGGGTAATACAAGTATGAGAAAATGGTGATAATTATATTAACTTGTACTTTACATTCTCGTTTTGCTCAATTTAAATGTCATGGTACACTGTGAATTTTGTTAAATTTTAACTGTCTACCAAACGCCAAGATAAAATACTCCAAAAAAAAAAAATGAAAAAATAAAATCTTTAAATTAAAATTACTAATTAAATAAGCTACGTATATGAAAAAAAAAAAATAGTTTAAATAAATTTACAAATATAGCAAGAATAAAAAAGGCTAAAATAAATTTTCAAGAAGAAAGATACGTTGACTTGTCTTGCTAATCTAAATATAGAAATGACCGTTGGTAAAGTTGCATTGGCCATTAGGTGGTCGTGCACATATGCACCACATGATCACCACCATCATCATCATCATCAAGTACCTTGTTCAATAAAAAAAGAAAGAATATATAAATGATTATTAATTAGCTTAAAATATTCATTCAAGTGTGACCAATCAAAACACCCAATCACACCAAAATATCATTCCAAAAAAAAAACCAACAATCAAATTTGAATTGTGTTTTTTTATTTTATAAATTGTCATTATTTTTTTTGACAAAAAATAATTACAATAATGTATTTTATTGATGATTATTATTAAAGAAATAATTGATTAATAAAAAAAAATGATATATCGGTCGTTGAACTGAGCCTCAGAGACATCACACTTCATTGAGATTCACTGTGTCATTTGCCACTTGCCATTTGGTATTTTACATGATCTCATGTACATCGTGTATGTCTATGTATCACAGGATTATTCTCCCGGATAATTTTTCAAACTCAAGATTGTCAAGAAGCTGTAACATGTGGGATATATATATTTTTTTTTTTTTCTTTTATATATTTTAACATTTGTCTCTTGTTGCTGCTTCAATTTCAACGTGGGTAGTCCATCAATTTTCCATTGCGGAGGTTGTTTAAATATACATTGTCACAAAAATATTACATTTACCTACACAAATTTATTAAAATTCATAGGTAAATTTTGTAGTTAATTTATAAATTAATCCACATTATTTTATAACAACACACTATGTACTTAAAGTTAAAATTTTTCTGGTGATAGCTTTATTTTTATTACATTGAATGCCTGTGCAGGAATACGAAACTGCAATGACTTGTTCTGCATTCCAATCGTCACTAGTTTGTGTATATACTGCATCATGAATGCATTTGGCCTCGTTACTTTTTATTATTTTTTTTTTACAATGTATTGGCTAGCATCCACTTGCCATCAGACGTTCATTCAACTAAAAAAAAAATTTCGAATATTTATTTGTAAAAAAAATTTCGAAATTCAATATACAACATTCACCTAATCATACTTGAATTTTATTTATTTATTTATAAAATTAATACAAGTACAATTTATTATATAAAGAAACATAAAAAAAAATTTTTTAATAATTTTTTTATTAATAAATAATTAAACAAGTCAATTTACAATGAAAAAAAAATATAAATAATTATTATTTGTATTTAATTTAAATATATATTCAATGTAGTTATTTTTATTTTTTATTTTTATTGCATTTAAAATTATGAGGTTGTGGGTAGAAGCTTCTTGGAGTATAACAATGATTGAACAACTTCCGACGATGATGCACAGTCTTGCTGTAAAATGAATAAAAAATTAAACAAAAAAAATAAATAAAATTACATATGTGACATCCTTGTTTGTTGGAATAAAAAATAATTTAAATATATACATATGCAGTTCCAACATCATCATCATCATCATAAAAAATTGTATATGAAAAATGAAAAAAAATTATAGTTAAAAAAAGGGAAAATGACTTGAGTATGATGCAAATGTTTAATTGAAAATATAAACATAAAAACATATGTAAATTATTTATTTAAAATAATTTTTATAAATTAATTTGTTGATGTTATTTTTATAAATTAATTTTAAATTTATAAAATGCAACAATGAGATGTTTGATCAGTTAAATGCACAAGTAAATAATAAGGGATAATTTATTGATGATGATTTTTAAATTTGATAATATTAACACCATTTGCTTTATTTATCCGGTTAAAATAAATTAAATTTATTGTATTGGTAGTTTAGTGACAGCAAGTTGATAATCTTTATCTCATTGTTATTTATATTTTGTCCTAAATATTATTTTTGTTTATTTAAACTGGTGGTCTTGTGGTCCTGCTGTGATCTGAACAATGCTTTGCATTTATAATTCTTATTAATGACTACAGTCTACAGGTAGATATGAAGCTTGTTGTTGATAGAAATCTCTTTTTTTATTTATTTTAAATTGTTGTTGATTTATTTTATTTTATTTTTTTTTTGTTTTTTACAATTTAATGAGCTTGAAAGATTTGTCTCAGTTAACGCATCTTTGAATTATAAAGGCAAAAAAAGCATAAGTGCAGTTTTCAGAATTTTTTTTCATCAAATTTTTAGATAAATAAAATTTATTAGCTGTAATAATTGATCAAGTAAATTGTTATGATATTTATTTTTTATTTATTAATTAATTACAATTAATATTTTTAATTTTATCATATTTTTTTAAGAGCTTTTTTTCTGTGGATCAAAATGGCAAGCCTATTTTGCAAAATTCTCAGATAATAATAATTTTATAAATACTAAAAATTATTCATAAATATTAAAACATAAAAAAAAAATTAAAATAATAGTCTATACAATAAATAAAATTATTAATTTATTGTTCAATATAAAATTAATTAAAAAAATATGTAAAATTTATGATTTCTTTTTGTAAATTTATCAAAGAAAAATTAAATTGTAAATTAATAATTTAATATTACAAGTAAATTTTTCATTTTTTTTTTTAACGTTTAAATACCATAAAATAGAAAAAACATACGTAAATTTGAAAATTAAAACAAAAAAATATTTAAAAAAAAAAAATAATAATATGTGTAAAAAATTTTAAATAAATCTGGTAAAATGTTGATTTTTATCGTTTGGACAAATCCTTTTGTGACCATAATATTTAATGGAGAGAGAATGAGTAAGAGAAACGTGTATATTGTCCCTGAGACATGGTGGGTCTGAAGCAAGGCCCCAAGGTCGTCGTGGGTCCCAGATTTGCCATACTGGTCGTTAGTCCGTTTTTCAAGTCTTCGTCCTCGTGAATCCCTCCCTCCCTCCCACACTTGTCTCACTCATTCCTTTCGTCTTTGGAACTCTCTTTTTTTTTTTCCTTTTTTTTTTCTTTATAAATATAATTTTTTATTTCATTTCTTTTTTTTTTTCTTTTAATTTTTTTTTATCTCTTCTTGTGTTCTTATATATACTCTCTCTTAAAATCCACCAACGGCTTCAAGCTGTTCTTCTTATCCCCTTATTTAGCCTCTGGCTTTTAGCGGTTTTGACCAAGCAATATATACTACCAGCAAAACTGCAGACGTTCGTCCAATATATACGAATTTATACACACTTTTTGGCTTGTCCTTCGAGGCCAACAATTTTTCGCGAACATCATTTAACCTGAGAATATTATTTGGCAACACTGCGAATCATCCAAAATTTTGCATTTTTTTATTTATTATAATTATTTTTTTATTTTGTCTGATTATTATTACATTGTCAAGAAAAATTCGTGAATATTTTTTATGCCCTCCATGATTCTTTTGAATAAATAAAATAATTTTATAATTTTATTTATTAGTCATATGTAATGTACATTTAATTTAAATTTAAGCTAGTGGTTTTTATATTTTTTATTTGATTTTTTTATTTGGTTATCAATGAAAATATTTTATTTTTTTCCTTGAATTATCATCAAGTTTTATGTCATTGATAAATATGAGTCACTGTTAACATTGAACAATCACCAACACCTGGATCTAGCCAGTATGATTGAATAAATTTTTTTTCTTTTAAATTTAAAATACATTAATTCAACAAAATTGAATATATTTTTTTTTTTTCGTTTTTATCAAGATGTTATAACAACAAAACGTTTGATCATCTTTTCATTTCGAAAAAAAATTTCTTAGATATTTATTAATACATCATCCAGAGTCATTCAGACTTTGACATGTGACTGATTGCTAGATTACCATCAGGAAAATAATAATTCAATGAATTTTTGTATAATAAATAAATTTTTGTTGCAGGAAAAAAATTCATTTTTGAATTACAACGTATCGTGTATATTGACCTTACCACCTTATCAGAGACAAGGCTATGGACGGCTTCTAATTGACTTCAGTAAGTACCCTCAAAATTTACCTTAATTTACCCCTTTTATTATTATTTATTAACAAACAAACAAACTGCATAAAAAAAAGCTAAATATTTCATCAACAAAATAAGCCACAAAAAATACTAATCAAATTAAAAAATCAATAACAATCGGCATTTCAATAAACTAGGACACAAGTATTTCAATACATGGCACAAATATCCCAATGAATGATAAAAGTAATTAGGTAATTGTTATAAAAATAACTTCAAGTTGAAAAATAAAAAAAATAAAAATACTCTATCGTGACGTCATTTTCATTGATGAATGTAAAATGAAAATGAAACAAAAAAAAAAAAAACTACGTACAGTAAAATTATACTACAACTGTTAAAAAAAAAAGTAAAAAAAAAAAAATTTCATTGTAGTTGTATGTATATTTGTACCGCACTTATATGCGTATATGTATATTATTTATTTTTCATTTTTGAGAATGTATTTATCCTGTTGCGATGATGTAAATGGATAAGATATATATATATATTTTGTGCGTGTATTTGATGGTAATGGTAAGGGTTTGGTGGATGTCTGGAGCGTGGTTGGTTTATAAAAAATGAGAGGGTGTACTCTGAAGCTGGTTGAGGTGGTAGAGGTAAAATTTTAGTAATAGTAGTGGTAGGTTTACTTGCATCAAATGTCCATGAAGTGGTTGGGATAGATAGAGGAAGAAGAAAGTGCGACGCTCGATGTCTCGCCGCATCGACCCGTGTACCCAAACCACCCTTATTTTATATACTATAATATATATCTCTATACCTACCTCAAAGGGTCTCGCACTAATACTATTTCTGTTTATGTTACTCTCTATACACATGCCATCAAAACCTGATCCTTGGCTAAGGCTTTCATGAAAATACAAACAGAAAAATTAAATTTACGTGAAAAGAAAATTTTTTAAATAAAGCCGGAAATTATAATAATAATAATTATTTATTTATACAAGTTAAATGTTAAAGACAGCAGCGAAAAAATGTGTAAATTATTTATGAAAATTATCTGAGAAAAAAATTTAAATTAAGAAGAATGTTTCGAATTATTTTCAAATCGAAATTTATTATAGAAAAAAAATACACAAGAAATTGATGACTCGTCACTTGATTTGTTGGATAATTATTAATTATTTTTTTTTTTTTAAATTTATTTTTGGCAATTGTAAATTGAATTTTCTTTCAATATTAATTTTAGCTGATTTTAAAATCTAATTAAATAACCAATCGTGCGTGGTCGTTATCTATAAATCCACACATTTTGAATGCATAACAACAAAGTTATTATTTAATATTATTTATTGATGTTTTAAATAATCAATAAATATAATAATAATGCTTAAATAACTCGTGTTGTAATTACAGTCATGTATTATTATGAAATGTATAAAAATATTCATAGGATAAAAATAATAATAAGAAAAGAAATATATATAAAAATTTATTTTTATATTAAAATTTTTTTTATATGTAAAATAGAGAGTTCATGACATGACCTCGTATGACCTCGGTATAAGGGTAGAAAGGCTTCACACATTACCACAACTTTTGTAACATGTAATGAGCTTCCTTTCAAGTGCTAATTTAACAGCCAATATAATATATATATTTTTTTTTTCTTCTTCATGTTTGGTATAATATTTTTAGCAATAAAAATTAACAAGCTTTGTCATTTTTTTTATAATTTTTTTATTAAACAAAAATGTATATAAAAAAATTTTGAAATTTTTTGTCTATGTTCATTTCACAAGGTTTTCAAATAATTTAAATTAAATTATACTAAAAATTTATAAATATTAATAGCAAGTAATTTACAATTCATTGAAAATTAATTTTTCGATTGAAAAAAAATTAATTTTTAATTTAAAAAAAATTATTTTCAATTGATATTAAAATTATTTTTAAATAGTGAAAAATTTATTTATTTTCACTAGTTAATTGTTGAATTAAAAATATACAAAATTAATAATTTATAAAATTATTTATAGATAAAAAAAAAATAAAATATTTTATTTACATTTTAAATAAAGTTTGACTGCAGTTATGCTTGTTTATCTTAACTGCAATAATAAAAAGTAAACCCCAACAATTAAAAATAACTTAAAAGATAAAAAAGTATAATAAAATTTGATAAAAAAAAAAATTGTTATTTCACATGTAGACAATACCTTTGAAGTTGTCATTGTGTAGCAATTCCAATTGCTCATCCCGCTGTATTGTCTCTGTTGAGTTTTGCGAATTTTCTAGACAGGGGGTTGGTAGCAATAGGGAATCAAGAGAGGGAAGGACATTGGCTGACTGTACAGTACTATCAGAGACGGTCATTGAACCTGTCGACTGGGTGGGACCAGTTTCCTCAACCCTCTTTCGAAATGGACAATTGAGGTTTATCCCATTTCGAAAATTTCATTTGCAAACTTTTTCTTTACATGTTCAAATAAATTTACAGTCTATAAATGAACAATTCATCATGAAATTTAACAAAATCATTTGTTTTTTTTTTTATTATCGTCAAAATTAAATTAAAAAATTGATTTAAATTAATTTTATGACCTCATTTAAAAATATAGGCTTTTAGGTTTATTTAATTTTATTTTTGTGTATATATTTTTGGGTTTTATTATAATTATAAAATATATATTCAGAAATAAAAAATTTATTTATTGAATATTATTGTACATGTATTCATTATAATTCTGTAGGGTAACGAGACGTAACGATCGTTCAACCAGGCATCATGGCCAGACACGATCTCATCCTGTTGTCCGGTCACTGACTCGATTATTTTTTTACCATGCTTTCAAAATATATTCGATGCCTCATCCGTCACATAAGCTATATACCTATTTTATATTCAAAAACTTTCTAACTTATTCTTGGGAATTGATATTTTTATTGTTTTAAAATAACTCGATTTCATAGTTGTCTTTTATCATTTTAAATTTGATATTTTATATTACTTGACGGATTTTTAAATATCCCTTTGAGATGTGTGCTTTTTTAAATGTCAAAAAAATATATTAATTAACAATCAAATATTATTTTTTTCAAACCGCTATCATAACTCAAATATATATATATTTTTTTTTTCAAATATACTTGTGATCTTTTTTTAAATATGATGATTTTTTTTTATTTCTTTAAAAATTGTATGTGTAAATTTTTAACAAGTATTTTAAACAACTATTCATCTTATATATGAAGAGGGAGCTGAGGGAATGTCAGGGAAATTTTAAAAAATATTTTAAAACTGTAAAAAAATTTATTTATTTAAAAAATAATTTATACGAAAAAATAGTAGAAATATTTGACGAAAAAAAATTTAAAATAGTAATAAAAATTCAAGACACTTGTATTTTATTAATTATTATTATTTTTTTTTTTCAGGCTATTTATTAACAAGGGTTGAAAAGAAAATTGGATCACCAGAAAAGCCACTATCTGATTTAGGTCTAATATCATACCGAAGTTATTGGAAAGATGTACTTCTTCAATATTTATGTAACTTTGGTGGTAAAGAATTATCAGTAAAAGGTAAAACAAAATGCTCATAATTAATAAATAAATATAATCCAAAATAGCTAGTACCAATTTATAAATATATATTTTTTCTGTTTCAAGATATAAGTAAAGAAATGGCTATTGATTCATACGATATAGTCAGTACCCTCCAAGCTTTGGGAATGATGAAATACTGGAAAGGAAAACATATAATATTAAAAAAACAGGTAAAAAAAAATTAAATGACAATTAAATACGAAAATTAATTATCATCTATTAATATTTTAATCACACTATCAGCTATATAATTATAATAAAATAGTAGACGCATTCAATAAGTCACAAGAAATTATATTGATGTGATATTGTACACTTGGGTATTGGAAAATAGCGATCAATGTTATTCTGAAGGTCTCTCCGCGCAGACTCAGGGACAAAATGAATATTGCTTTTTTTTTTTTGCTGAACACTCACCTTATATTCTTCCTCTAATTTATTATTATTATTTTTATACCTTTTCTTTAATTAATTAGTATTCATCACCTCTTCAACTCCAGCAAACCTTCAAGACATTAATATACATTTTTTTTTTCTATTTTTTTTTCCTTCACAATTGTCAATTGTAGTTTGAGCCAAGAGAGAAAGCCATGTAGTTGACAATATTTCTACGAAATAAGATACGACCTTGAATGGTTTCATTAAAAAAAGAAAAAAGTTTTTTTTTTTTTATTTATTATTTTTATTGTGTGTGTGTGTGATTCTAGGATGTGATTGATGACTACAAAGAGAGGGTAAAAAGACGTGGTCCAGTCTACAAAGAAATTGATCCTGACTGTCTTAAATGGAATCCTTTTCAACCACCAAAAACACCAGCTACTTCCAATTGAAATTGGAAATATTAATTGGACAATTATGTCGTTAATTCAACATATTTAATGTCAATTTATGACAAAATAATACAATGATATGTATATATGGTTATTGTCATTAGCAGTAAAATATTATTCTCTATTTTTAACCCTCTGTTTTTTTATGATTAAAGACAATATCAAAAAAGTTCACCCTGGTCATGAGCAATGATTGTCTTTTTTTTTTTATTGTTCTATAAACAGAGGGTTGAATTTCGAAAGGGAGATTAATATTTTATAGATTAGTTAAAGATTGACTGATTTATTATTGGTCAAGAAAAGGATTGAAAAAATATGTAAATAGAACTAGTTTTTGGGACCACTTGTGTGGAAATAAGTTGAATATAAAACATGACTTTTATTTTCATAAATGAGTTTATTAAATTTAAGGCAACGATCAATTTTTTATTTCTTTTTTTTTTCAATTAATTTCGAAATTGATAGAAAAATATATATCCTTTTTTTTCTATTTAAATGGTAATTTGTAAATAATATTTTTATGACACTGGATGTCTTCGTTGTGTCTTGATTTAAAGTTAAAAAAAAAAAAAAAACAATTCATTTTATGAAAATAATAAATCATTGTTTTACATATTCATTTAACTGAAAAGAAAAAAAAAATTTACTATTAATATTAAAAGAAAAATTATAAGAGTCTGATGTTTGTAATTAAAATATTAAACTATAATTTATATTGATGAATATTCTTTATTGTAATTATTATTAATTTTAATTGTAGGCTAATAACTTTATGTTTCAAGTACAAATAGCTTTAAGATTATGATAATTATTAAGAGACAATTTTATTGTTTAAAGTTCCATTTTATTTTAAGTTTATATAAAAGTTTTTTAGTAAAAAAAAAAAAACATGAAATTCTTGATACAATTATTGATTTAAAATTTATTTAAATAATTTTATTTAACAAAAAAAAAACAACAACAATTGTGATACAATTATGATGGTATTTATAATATATTTTTTTTATTTTTCATTTCGATATTTGATCTTGGTTTTTATTTTAACAGTTGATTTTTAACAGTCAAATAAAGTCCATTTGAGTGAATTTTGGTCTGTATTTATCAGCAGCATTTGGTGGTCAATATGTTCTAGTAAATGAAGCTTTTTCTTCTGCAATTTGTCGCCAATATAATCAAGATGTTCTTCTGGAATGGTGAGTCTTTTGTATTCAACTAAAATTATATATAAAAAAAAAATTAAAATACAGCTTTTAATTAATCCTTGAGTTTATAATTTTAAAAAGTTAAAAAAACTTTTTTATTTATTTTATTAAAATCAACGATAAAACCAAGTTTTTGTTTGTATTTTAGTTTTAAAAACCAATTTAAACCTTGCAAGTTATAAAACTATCTTTTTTTTTTTTTTTCAACTACAAAAAACTTGAAAAGTTTTATCATAAAAAAAATCTCTTAAAATAGCACTTGCTGGGTTAATTTTTTTATTGGATGTAAAATAAAAATATGTACATCAATAAGCACCCAAGCAAATATATTTTCACTACTTGAAGCACCAATTTTCAGCAAAAGTCTGACGGAAGTTTGCTTGATGGAGCATTTTTTTTTTCTTCATCAAAGCCTTCGGCAATCAGCTCTCTTTCAAGGTCTCAATTTATAATAAATTAAATGCAATTAATTATCAAATATAAAAAACAAAATCCTTATAATAAATCAAATTATTTTTCTAATATTTCGGCTGTTCTCTTAACGAAATCCATTAGCCAGGTATAGAAAAGATCCAAATAAATTTATCCACAACACAATTTGCTCCATAACCGACAACTTCACGGTTAATAATTTTTTTACTGTCAGATAAAAAACTCGTGGCATTGAATCAATTTAATAAAAAATCTTGTAACTAACATTTTCTTTTTTTTCTTTTTATTTATATTATAAATTTAACCTTCATTACATCGATCAAACAAAAAAAAAAAAATGTCAAACAAAATCAGTCACTATTCTATATTTATACAATGAATTTATTTTATTTTTTGTTCAATCAATTCAAGCAAACACAATTTAATTAAAAATAATTAAGGTGAAGGTAAAATTATTTTAAAAATATATTCAACAGACAATATAATTAATAAATTTTTTTTTTAATTAATTCTTTTAATAACCCTTCATTTAAAATAAACAACACTTATTAATTTATTATCTATTATAAAAACTTGACATTCAATTTCGAAAATTAATTGTTTATAACTAATATATTATCATAAAAATTGATTTTGGCAATTAATTAAATTATTTCTGATCAAAAATAATATTCTATATATCATTTAAAACTTGAAATAAATATAGTAATTCATGGAAAATGAAAAATAAGAAAAGTACTTCACGTAATTAATAAAAATTACAATTATAATAAAGAAAATAGTATTAATAATCATATACATAATATTATATACAACGACGCGCCGGAGGCGCGGGGTAACCCTTGTCTATATATAAACTTGACTTTGTTGCAAGAAAAAACAATAAAAAAAATGAATCATTATAAAAAAAAATAAAAAAAAATGATTTCCATCAGAATAAATTATTTTTCAAGATATACATCACTTGTTTATATATCCTGGTTTTTAAATGAATTAATTTTTAATAATAGTATCATCAAATTTAGTTGATTGAAATATATCATCACCTGAAATAAAATTTAAACAACGTTAAAAATTCAAAGTGATAATTAATAATTACTTCCTGGTTTCTACTAACTGTTTCAATTTTTTTATATATATATTTTTTTTAATTTTTAATAAATAATAAAGAATGGAGAATATAATTATGTGCTGCAAGGCACAATCATATGAATTGCGCTCCAACAGGTGCCGGGTATCATAACCACCAGAGCACCTGATGAAGTACAATCAACATGCAGCCTCTTTGAATTTAATTATCTCCATTCTAATGATTACATTTAATCTTGATTTGGTAATTTACACAGTTGTTGAGGTATTCTTGTCAATGATTTTATGCTTACTCGTAGCGCGCGCTACTTCAGGTACCTGACTATTAAATCATCAGTCAAAAGTACCCAAGTAGCTCGTGTTAAAAGTAGCTGACAAACATTAAAAATATATTCTTCAAAAGCACCATCAATTTACCTATATTAAAACATAAATATCACTTTAATTTATAAATAAATTAATAATCAATTTAAATAATAATCAAACACGTAAAAAACTTGTTGCAAAAAAAAATGAATAATAAGTTGAACCTTGTGATGATATATCAAAGACTATGTTCAATGATGATGATCGAAGGCCAAAATATTTAATTTTATCCATCGAGAATTGTAATATATTATCAAGGCTTCAAGACTCCAAAATATCATACACGTATTAATGGAAAAAAATTCACAATTTACCAATTGATTTGTTAAATAATTAAAATTTTTTTGACCACGTTATATTTTATTATAATAATCAATGATGAAATATATGTAATTTTACACTTAAAAATTAAAACTGATGCTTGATTAAATATCAAATATCTATGTGGCACTTTTTTTTTTTAATTAAATAGTGTTATATTTTTGTTGTAATATAACTTAAATATCCATTTACAATGAACTTCTTGTAATGTAATAATGATATGATCCAAGAACACCGGAAATACAAAAGTAAATTATTAAATTAATACAAGTTAATTGTTTGGATATAACACTAAAGTATTGTGCAAGTCAAGTTATTTTATTGGAGATATGTTCAAGTCACGAGAGCCAACGCGAAACTGACAATGAACGTGCCTCCAAGACGTTCAATCTAAAAAACTTACTCATGCGTTTGGAAAGCTCTGCTCCCCTCCAGTCACTGCCACCGACACAGAATAAAAAAATAAAAAAAAAAAAAAGAAAGGAAAAAAAAAGTTGAGAAAAGATGTGGAGGAAAATATTTTCTTTGTGGAAGCTGATGATGTCGTTGGGGGTAACAGTAGGAAACTTGGGGAAGCAGGTAGAAGAAATAAGAGATGAAAAAATAAAATAAAAAATGAAATATTTCCGGTGAACAAGAGATTCGAATATTTGTAAAAAAAAAAAAAAATGCATTTGGGACTTTGAAGCTGTGGGATCCCGACGGGTAGTCCTTGGAATTATTTTGAACCGCTAATGACACGATGACCGTGACTAGACAATATTCAGGTTCAAGGTTTCGACATGGAAATCTTTTAAAATCATGTGTCAAATGAAAAGCTTCATTTTCAACAAACAAAATAAAAAATATAAATTGTTTTTTAACTTTTTATATACTTAAATACATGACTCAATTATGAATCATTTTTAATTTTATTTCTACAAAATTCCACCTACACACAGAAAAAAAAAAGTACCATCAAAAGAAAATAACAAAATTTTTCACTTTTAAAATACCAGTATAAAAAAAAAATCAAAGAAAAACACTTTGAACCATCAATTGATGATTTAGTATTCAAAAAGACAAACAACTCAGCATAAAAAAAAAAAAAGAAAAATAAACATTATTTTAAAAGGAAACAAAGAGAAACATTGACAAAAGAAAATTCGCTGAAAATACTGGTAAGTTGTTGTGTATCTTTGACATGAAAAGAGACAAGATTACAAAATGCATATATTTATTCTGACCACTCAAGACAACACATGCGTGTCTACAAAAAAATAGCAGAAAAAAAAAAAAAGGATCATTTTCTACGGATGATATGTGTGGTCGTCGTCGTCGTCGTCGTCGTGGTCGTCATCATCGTTGGTTGTGATGACGAAGCAATTGATAATTGAACAACCAAATGATTGTCTAGACTATTTATATTATTATCACCGCAATAAATAATAATTGTATCTTTGTTTTTAATTTTTTTTTATAATCCCTTGTATTACAACAAGTCTCGTTGTTTCATAAACTTTCACAAATGGTGTGTGTATTAAGGTGGGTGTTTTATGTCTCCATATCTGACCACTCCAATGTGAAACAGAGGCTATCAGTTAACTTATTATTATGTTTGTTAAAAAAATTATTGTACATCATATTTAACACAAACAATTCAAAAAGATACTTGTATTTTATGATGGTGAACAACTTGCCGAGGGGATATTACAACAAAAATTAAATACTTACGAGCATTTCAGACGGATATCAAATTATCCGCGATTATAAACACAACCGTTGACGCCTCAAATTTCAACTCTAATTATTTTTTATAATTATTATTATTTTATATTAAAAACATACATTTATTTGTTGTTTATTATTTAATTTATTTGCCATTAAAACGTTGGAATAATCGGTAGTTTTTTAAATATGAAAATGTCTTAATGTTTAAATTGAAAATAAGACATGTGATTATTTGATGACCTTGATATGACATCGTTAAATCATGAGCCAGTATATTTAAAATAATTCAAGTGTATTTTTGAATATATTGTACGACTGGTTTTATTTCTAAAAAAAAAAAAGAATTTAGAAAAGAAACAGTGGGTGAAAAAAAAATAAACTAGTGAGACAAGTTTATTATTTATATTTGCAAATACGTAGGTGTATTGAATTTTTAAATTTTTTTTAAATATCAACGTTGTAGATTTGAAAAAAAAAAAAAATTTTTACAATGACGCAGAGTTTATTGATCATTGCAGATTATTTTGACATAAAATTATCGGAATTTAAAATAAATATTCTTATCAAAAATAAATATGACTAAATTGAATAAGAAAAATTGTCTCAATTATTTAAAAACAAAAATTCAAAGTTTACTATTAAATTTCTTGACAAATAAAAAATCATTTCAAGTATTTTTTTTTTAGTTCATGTTAGAGGGTGAGTTTATTTAAATATTAAAAAAAAAACGGTTATTTTATTGAGTTAACGGTTGGTTTTATTGAGATGTATAAATGTTAATCGACGGTTAAAAATATATAAGTAAAAGGAAGTTGATAGAATCCACTAGACATGGTACCCAGAGAAAAAGAGGGTTTTTATGAATCGAAGAAGTATTAATCGAGGGGGAAAAAAACACAAGGTCTCTCTTTCTTTCAACTTGTACTTTAAAGAAAAAAAAAATAATGTAAAATAATAATACCAAGAGAGTGAGAAGATAAAAAAAAAGAAAAAAATTGAAAAAGAGAAAGACAATTTTTAAAGTGAGCATTTTAAAAAACTTTAAGTACAGAAGAACGAACGTGACACATTGATGACTGGCTTTCAGAAGGATCCAACTGGGGTGTAACAAAAAAAATAAAAAAAAAAACGAGAAATAAAGAAAAAAAAAATAATGAAATAACGACTCGACCGGATGATAGTCTTCTTCTATTCCCAGAATCACCATGGGGAATATTTTTTCAAGTCATTTGAAATATTCATGCAATATATTTTTTTTTTCAATATAAAATTTGAAGGAAATATTGAACAATAGGTCAAGATATTATGTGAAAAGAAATATTGCAAAAATAGCCTCAAAATAAAGACTAAGTATTAATACACATTGATCAAATGTGGCATCAAGGATTGGCTGTTGGATCCCTTTTTATATATAATTTTTTTTCAACCCTCTATTTCTTGATCTGGCTATATTTAGTTTGCCGCAGTGCAGTTTTGATGCAGCTGACGTTGTTCTTGCCGCACGTACAAACAACGATGTAAAAAAAATTGAGTAAAAAATATATTTTTACAAAAATCAACTCGACAAAGAAAAACGAAACTAATAAAAAACAAAATGGGGCTTTTTTTTCAAGTAAAAATAAAGAGGGAACAAAAAAAATAAAACATGAATATGCGTGTGTGATTCTGCTGGGTATTTTGCAAATTGTATGAAGGCCACGTTGCGAATAATAAAGAATAACGTTCATATATATATTCGAAGGATACAGTACGTGTTGAGAGTACTCATTAACACTCACATTGTTGGCATAAAAATTATTTTTTATTTTTTATTATAAATATTACTCTTTATGATTATTTGATTATATTTTATTTTTAGTTTGTCATTAACAAAGAAATATATATTCAGTGGAAAACTTTGTAGTTTGCAAAAAAAAATCTTGGATATATTTTAAATAGTAGTTTTTTAATTTTTTATTGCTTAAGGATGTCTTATCTTTTCTCTTGAATTACCGACTGACAATTATCAAGTCAATGACGTTCGCAATAACACATCCTCTTCTTTAACCGTTAAAAAAAAATATTTTAAAAAATTTCAAGAATGTCTGCGTTGCAAAAAAAAAAAAAAGAACAAAAAATTAATTTTAAATTAAAAAACTATTAATTATCTATTAATTATTAATTATTTTTAATTTAAATTATAATAAAATGTCAGCACAAATTTTGGTTATACTACTTGGAAAAATTATTCATTTTGGAGTCTTTTTAATTCTCATTTCTCTCCCCGTCTCGCACGAATTTCAAGGACGTCAGATGAAAGAATAAAAAAAAAAAATATATATAAAATAACCGGCTCAAGCTAGCAGAGAGAAAAGAAAGCATCTGTACCAGTTTGATGACGAGTATATATTTTTTTTCTTTTTCTTCATCATGCTTTTTGTCCTTTAGCAATTTTTTTTTTCTTTTTATTCATTCAATTGATTAAGTACATGGATTCATGCAAAGAGCATCATTATGTGTACACACATGCATCACTTGGCTTGATGTTATTCGCAATCGATAAAAGCCATGTAGCTTTTTGAGAGGTGTCTTTCTTACAGTAGATAATCCCATTCGTGTCAGACGACACATCAATGTCCCCAGACAAACGACATACCGACACATACACGCACCTTTTAGCTAATATTTAAATATAAATTTTCATTGTAAATCAAAACTCATTAATCATTATTTATATATTAAATTAAAAAAAAAAAAAACAGTAAATTGATTTAAGCTTTTATATAAATTATTAAAAATTCAATGGGGAATTTTTTATTCAAATTGAATTTATAAAAAAGACTGATTTATGATGATGACAAATTGATGAAAATAATTTATCAAAATTAACAATTTTTTATGAGTAATATTGAATTGATTAATTTGTCATTAATATTGTTATTGAAAAAGAAATAATTTGTCGCAGTTGGGTCGATGGAATCAAGTATGTAGAAATAAATGAGGACATACATTAAACAAGTTCAATACTCGGTCAAATTGTCATTACTTATTGTACATAAAAAAAATCAGCATTACTCTTAATTTGTTGTTTAAATATTTCAATAAAAGCTCAGTTTTTTTTTCCATACAATTAGTCAAAATTTTTCGACACAAGTTTAGATAAAAAAAAATTGGAGTAAATAGATAAATAAATATTCTGAGAAATTGATGATGATGATTTTATTTGAACAGCTTCTAGACAGTCTACAAAAGCTAATGAAAAAAAAAAATATATATAACAAAGATTCAAGACAAGTAATCATGACACGTTTTTTGCAAAATTCCAAGAATAACACCAAGCAAAACTAGGGATGTCTCAAGGTCTTCCTAGGGAAAAAAGATAAATATTTTAGCGAAGAAAGAGAAATGAAGATGCTCAAGTAATATTGGATATATAATTTTTTAAACTCCCACTATTTAAACACACAACATATCGCAAAATAATTTGCAACTATGTGTATATAAAGTTGGATGAGTATTTGTTGGCGGATGAAACAGCAAAGATATCCAGAATTGGCGCAGAGTAGTGGGATTTTTAGCGGGGTGGTAAAAAGCTGGCAAAAGTTTTTAAGTAGGGGTTGTCAGACAGAGGCGGGGCACAAGTTAACCGTGGGCCCGCAGGAGGGGGGGCGCCTAGCAACAGACCCGGTGACGATGATCATCATCATGATGGTGGTGGTGGTGATGATGATGATGGTGGTGGACGGTCAGGAGGCAAGCGTGATTAAATAAAACTAGGGAGCAATGCGCGCTACGAAAACGACAACTACATACCATAATGATAATGACAAAAATTAACAATAAAAAAAAAATTTTTTTTCTTTTTTGCACTAATTATAAAAACAACTTAAACACATGAAATAATTTACTTGAATATTTTCCAGATAATAAATATCATTTGTAGTCTAATTCTTAAGGAAAAAATTATAATAAATTTTAAAAAAAAATTTATTTATTTTATTAATTAAAACAAGTATTTTATGATTAAAAAAAAAAAAATTATATTTTGTTATTATTATCATTCATTAGGCTTTTTTCTTGTTTGATAAATTTATAGTATAGAAATACACAAGTTGTGTGTAAAATCAACGGATACAAGCAAGCATCGAGGCGAATCGTTTAAAAGTTCGGACGAAAGTCGACCTGTCTCGAGGTCGAATTTGTACAATATAATAATAATAAAAGGAGTGGCCTGGTAACAAACCCAGACAGTGGTGTATTTTATTTTATTTTTTTTTATTATTATATTTTTGCATCACTCAGCAATATTCTTGAGACACATGAAATCAAAAATATAAAATTTTCATGTCTTTGTGTGTCATCAGCGTAGTCATCATCATCATCATTCAAAATCAGCAGAAAAAAAAAATAAATAAATAAGAATAATGTATCCCTCGATGATGATGATGATGATAATATAATAGCTGACGACAAATTTAAACAGAGAGAAAGAGAGATAACTTGTTCGTCAAATTTGAAGTATTAAATGTAAAATGAGATCTAGATGATGTGATGCAAGATGATGTTGATGGTGTCAACGGTTTGCTGATCTAATCATGATCATATAGAATATATATATCTCAAGACATGTATATAAATGATATATGTATTGGTTGACCGACCGGAAGTGACACCACTGATCATCAATAGACAGTACCATTCAGGGTGACACGAGGGAGTGGCAAATACGATAAAATCTATACTTGATCTTCACGCTTTTTTATTATTTTTATTTTTTATTTTTTTTTCTTCCAGATCGATAACTCTTTATCAATCAATAAAATCGCAATAACTTAATTTTTCTTTTTTTTTTATCTTCGGTATGGCTTTTAAAATTCAACAAGAAAAAAAATATTTTGATTTTAAATTTTAAATGTTTGTTATTAAATATTAAAATTTATTTTATGAAAAATTATTGAGTAAATATTTTCTTTGATATTTTGTAAATAATGAATTTTCATATAAAATATTTTATTTTATTTATTTAGACTTTCTTTGACAACGGAAATAAATAATTTAACATAATAATCATATCAGTAACGATCCAACAAAATAAACAACTTGAAAATTTACATATTTATATATGAAACTAAAATACGATTACTGGCACTAATAGTTATTGTCGAAAAAAACAAAAACAAAAACAAAATTATATGCTTGATAAAATTTGTAAAAATAGTAATAGAATTATTTTAATTTTGAAAAATAAAATTAGGGGGTGTGGCATTTGATAATTATTGATAATAATTTGTTTAAATTTTTCGAAAAATATTGTGTAATTGTTATTAAAGATTGTTTATCTGCAGTGAAGTAGCCCGACACACAAAACTGCATACAAAATTGCATTGCAGAAAACACTGCAGTGACAAAGAGTGGGGGAAGCTCTAGGTCTTGATAAAATAATGGATCAAGTTGATAAAAAAAATAAATATATATCTTTCCAAAAAATTAACTGGAATAATTAAAAGAAATATTTAATTTAAAAAAAAATTAAAAGCAACAATTAGCATGAGTAAAAAAATCAAGATAAAAATTAAATTTTAAAGGTATTTTAAGGCTTGATAAAATAGTCTTAAAATTTCAAAGTAAAATACAAATGTTTCTTCAATTATAAAAGAAAAAAAAATGAAAATTTAAATACATTTCAAGACACAGACAAGTCAAGCATGTATGATGAGAAAATTTTAATATAAAAAATATAATTTGCCAGTCGAGAATTCAATATTAAACTTTCTTTTTTAATTTTTTTTTTTATCTATTAATACAAATAGATATGTTCACTTTTACATATAAAACAAGCATCTTGTTACCTTTCAAAGCACGTGTAGTAAAAAAAAAAAGAGCACAAATAAAAATTAAACGGAGTTTATGTTGAGTCACGTCTAGAAACCCGGATTATACAATTTCTACACCGAGCCTTAATAGTTTTTTAGAAAAAATAAATAAATAAATTTTTTATCAATTAATTTTTCAATAATAAAATTCGCCAAATTAATTAGTATTACTAAATTAACACAACAAACTAAATCAATATTTAAAAAATAAAAAAAAAACAATAATTCATTTGAACTTTGTCACCTTGAAAAATAAAAAATAAAAATTCGGTAAATTTTTAATAATAATTTCATGATATTCTGACATTATTTATTATCATTATTATATTTTTTTTTTTTTAATCTTTCACGTTTCTTCCCCTGAGCAACTTTGTTCATGGACTATAAATTAATTTAACAGCAAAGCAAGTCTGGCTTGGCTAACCGGTTGTAGTAAAATGAATGATACAGCTTCGAAATAAATTTAACCAGTTTGACTTTTTTAAAAATTAACACTTATATAAAACATACGGACTTTTGTACTTTGAGATAATGAAAAATCATATTAATTAAAAAAATAATCTTACCTGTGTTGAAGATCATCAGTTGACAAAATAATCATACCACAATTTTAAATAATAAAATTATTAAAATTATACTTCAACTCTGATTCACCATGGTGAGCGTTTTTTTTTTTATTCAGATAATTATTGAGATAACGATTCGCAAATAATTCGGTCGTAAAAAAAAAAAAAAAAATTCATGAGTAATGTGTTTCGTGATCATGTGATTTAAATAATAATAATTTTTTTTTTTTTTTTTTATAAAATTCAATTGTTTTGTAAGGTTAATTTAAGGGAGGAAATTTAATCGTAATTATTTTACGTTAATATCAAGACACGAGACACGATGAAGGGAATAAAAAAAAAAAAAAAAAAAAAATGGCGTATAACACGTCACCAAATCACTCGTGCTTTTTCAGATTTATTAAATCAATTTTTTTTTTTTTTTTTTAAATTTATTATTACCTGTGTTTTTTTATCTAGCTATTGTCGTAAATTGTCGTTCACTTTATCAATGATTATTAAGATATAAAAATGGAGGAAAAAAAAAATTGAAAAAAAAAACCGTTAAAAAATTATCAGTAACTCCAAAATGTAAATTTATAATGAAAAAAAAAAAAAAAAAATTAATTTGTTTGCTCGCGAAATTGAGGAGTAAAATTTGAAAAAAAAAAAAAATTTAATTACGAAATGATATGTAGTTTGAGTAAGTATGAGTTGAAAAAAAATAAATTAAATTTTTTTTTTTTTTTTTTGATATTACCGAGTGGATGATTACAGACGACAAGGTCCACTTTGACGAAAAGCCGGCGATGAACTGGCAGATCGACAGTTTGAAGATACCAGCCGAACCGAGGAGAAATAAAAACCGTCGTTGTAACTTACTAGCCGTTTCGTCGCACATCGACCCGACGAATTTCAACGAACATAGACGAACCATACAATACATATACGCAATTATACATATATGAGATTTTTTTTTTCTTTTTTAATCCCCCCACTTTATGAGTAATTCACGCCGAAAATCCGAAATCCAAGGCACCGGCCGGCGTTTTTGGTACACATTATTATCACTACGTGGCGCTTTTAAAATTATTATTAATATTTTTTTTTTTTTAACATAAACAATATATTTATAATTTATTGTTATTGTTAATAAAATATATACATTTGAATGGCTTTATTATTATTATTAATCCTTTACAAAATCAATGTAAATTTTATTTTTTATTTCGTTATTTTTTTGAGGTTATAAAAATCAATTTAAAAAATATATTTCGTTATTTTTTTTAATTTTTTTTTTTAATATTTTAAAATGTCTCTATTTTTTTATTTAAATGCATTATGTATTTTTTTTTTATTTTCTAAAATGAAAGATTGAGTGTAAAGATTGGAAAAGCTTTTACCCTCGGACTCGGTTGTCAATGTTGAATGTTCATCTACAAAAATCTACGAAAGACGTTATCTTTTGTTAAGACCAATTAGACACACATACACATATACAATATATGATATATATTTGATGACTAAATGTACTTGTATATTGTTGTCATCAATCATTTTTATTTGACATTGTTAATACACCAAGACAAGTCAATGTAGCAATTGTCACAATCTGTTCTATTGTGTGTTTTGTGTGTCTTCTTACAACAATAATATATCTTGTTTATTTTATAAAAAATAAATAAAATTAAATACAAAAAATTTATTTACTCATTTTTATAAATGTTTTTTAAGCTTCTATCATTTTTCAATCAATTTTATATATTAGTAAACATAAAATCAAATAAATAAATAAACAAAAATCATGATAATTTCTTTATACTATCATTGTTATTTATTTATTTTTAGAATTTTATTTTTTCTATTTGAAAAAACACTTTGTCATCTTACTCCAAAAAATAAAATATTTAAATATGATAAATCACACTATTATTATTATTTAAAATTATAAAAATTAATAGAAAGAAAAAATAGGAAAATTTAATTTATCGCTATATTTAAATACCCAATAAAATTAAAAATATATTAGCAAATAAAATAATATTGAAATAAATTGTCAGAGAGGTGCAAAACATAAAAAAAAAAATAAAACATAAACTGTCTCTAAAAATACATTGTAAAAGAGAGTAATAAATGAGCCAGGTGGCTTGATTTGTATCAAGATGATAAAAATATGTTTAAAAGCCATTTTAAGAAATATTAATAATAAAAAATTATTTAAAAATTTCAAATTATATATTAGTAATCGAAATTAAGTAAAGAAATAATAAGGCTGTGTCTGACAATTTTATAAAATTGATTATTAAATTTATAGATGATGA
Organism: Aphidius gifuensis; assembly: GCF_014905175.1. Taxonomy (NCBI): domain Eukaryota; kingdom Metazoa; phylum Arthropoda; class Insecta; order Hymenoptera; family Braconidae; genus Aphidius; species Aphidius gifuensis. The sequence continues at coordinate 41,249 of NW_025220586.1, forward strand.
TGATGCTGATGATGGTGATGCTTTGGTAGTCACATATACATTAACTTGAAAAATCTATGCATTTATCTCTCTCAAGGTATAAGAAATATATTTTACAAGGAGGATCCAGACAGCCAGACACAGTGGGGCAAGAGGCTGGTATATAAAAAAAAAATAGAATAAAATAAAAGAGACAAGCAAAGGATAACAATTTCATGTGAATAAGAAAGACAGATAAATTGTGAATTCATCGGGGAAATTTTCACCCGGGGTTACACCTTCACCAGGTCGAGCTTTTCTCGTTTTTTTTTTTTTTTATTTTCACTTGTGTATTTATACCACAAGAGTGCTATGAACAAGCCAACTTGAAACGAAAAAAAAATAATTAAAAAATTACTCCAAGTGCGACCGAATAACCCTCATCCCTCATTTAAAATCTCACTTCATCTTTTGAATGTACGTATTTTGTCGTCTTTATTTACCTGTTTATTAATTTTTTCTATTTTTATAATTTGGTATTACTAATTGTCCCTGTTTTGATAAATGTTTTCTAATTGTGTGTCAAGGGTAAATGAAAAATTTCAATTTAAAAATATATATATTGCGATGATACAATTAAATTTGTATATATAAAATTTAGCTTTTATTGAACGTATTGTGTTGCAGTACAAGGTGGTGTATATTTAAAAATAATGTTACATGATGTAATGTATGTTTTACGCCATGGCGACTGCTATATTGGCGCAGTAAAGGGCGGGGTATTTTATGTACAGATTACAGGGACGAATCAATCCTATCAATGCACCCTTTAATATTTATTAATAAACAATATAATAAATTTTATTTATTGTTTTATTATTTATCATTGTATTTATTTATATTTTTTTATTTTTTTTTTAAATTTTTTAGACACGTGGTAAATTTGTAAAATTAATTTGGAGCTAAACTTTGGCTTACGTAATTTTTTATCCTAAAAATATATTTCTTTTAATTTTCAACTGGTTAAAACAGATCAAGAGTATATATATTTTTTTTTTTAATTTATATTTTTAATTATTATTATTTTAAATATTGATTATCTTATTTTTGTTGGGTTATTTTTAGAATTATTTAAAGAGAGTTTCAGTATTTTTGGCAATTTCAAACGGATGGATGACTATTTAATTTTTTATTAATGACACAGTAGTTGATATCAACTCAAAAAATATAATCTCGTTAAAACAATTATGTTTTTTTTTTTTTGATATTAATTTATCAACAAAAACAGAATAAATTTTTCAGTTTCCTTAATTAGTTATTTAATTTTTTAAAATAATCATTTCAAAATATAGTTCAAGGCCAAGGATTTATAATAAAAAGAAAAAAAAAAAATTGTATCTATCAGTAAATGCTTCAGCATGATGTTTTAATAATAAATTTTTTTTTTGTTCATGTTTATTAGTTCCGGTGAGTTTAAAACGATTGGAGCATAAAAATTTACAACGTAAAAGTCATTAAATTTATTTTTCTCTTTGAATGAAAGAGAAAATCATTGAAAGAAAAAAAAAATCATATTAAAACATCAGTAAGATCTTTTTTTTCTTGCTCCAAATGAATGTTTAATTTTGTGGCCAATAAAATATTTCAAAATTAGTTAATTAAATTAAAACAAATGATATTTGTTTATTAATAAAAATTGCAATTAACAGACTAATTTATTTTTTCAAAATTTCTTATTTTTAAAAAGTTAGATAAAATATTATCTAACGTCTTGAGAACGGGTGTGGTATACTGGATAACTGACCTCGCTCCGGCTCTTTTCTTTCCAGACAAGTCCTAAAAATTATTATCTTTCTTTTACTGTCTGATGATGCCCTACGACGCCCCATCACCAGTAAAACCCGCACATTTATTTAATATATTTTTTTTTTATTTTTTCATTCTCAATTATCTATCTTCCTCCCTCTTTATATCTTCGTGTCGTCAAGACCACATGGCTCCGCACCAGTACAACTGATAAGACAAAGAACCCATCAACAAATTTAAATAAATATTATATATTTAATTTTTTTTTTACTATTTCGTTTTTCAGTTTAGAATACTAGAAATCATCAAGATTTTTTTTTTTCTATTTTAATTTAATCTTTAAAAAGAAATTTTTGTCTTTTTTTTTTTTTTTCTCTTAAGGTAATATCAGAAAGAGAATAACTTGTACCCTTAAAGACAAGAAACGTCTCAAGTCTCGATCCCTTGGTTGTTGTATTACAGACCCACACCTTCGAATTTCGAAACGAATTGGCAGACGGCAGTCTGGCTGTCTCGTTGCTCGGCAACGCGTCACTGCCCACCACCATCATCATCGATAGGGTGAAGTTCAGATATTGCTCCGAATAGATTTTTTTTTTTTTTTTTTTTTATCTATCAACTCATCACCAACTTCATTCTTCTTCTTTTTTTTATTTTACATACGTATTTTTAATTGATTTAACAAATGAGCCTTTTAAATCCAAAAAAAAATAAAATTTTTTTTTGTATCTTTTAAATTATATTCAAGGTAGCTTACGTCATATGTAATTTCATATTTTATTTTTTTATATACACTGTCTAGAAGATGATGTCTGTTGCAAAAAACAATAATAAATAAAAAAAAAATTTAATGGAAAATATATTCAAAAGCATTGAGCGTGAAAAACTCATGTACGCCCACAAAATTTTATGGAATATTTTCTCTTGGCAACAAATCATAAACATTATTATTTTTAGCTATTGTTATTAATATATAAATTGAAAAATATATTTAAATTAACAATAATAATGTTTAATTAATATTTCGATTGTATATATTTTTTTTTTATTGATTAAAATCACTTTCTCTTTGCTTTTTGCTGTTTTTTTTTTTAATTTCGCTACAGTGAGTCATTGATGACTCACGACTAAAAATCTTGAACAATTTCCTGAAAAAAAAATCAAACTTGACTCTTGAGTTTATTTGATAAACTTGAGTCATATTGAATCTTGTATTTATTTATTTTTTTTTTCGATTCTATACAAATAAATATTGAAAAAAAAATTAATAATTTAAATCGTATTGTTATTTTCGAATTTTAATTATAAAAATATAAAAATTATTAAAAAAAAATAAGGCAAAAGACAATGAATAAAATAATTTATTGCAAAGACACAATCGTACAATATTTATTTAAACTTCAGGTATTTAGAATGTATATAAGGTTGTGACTATTTATGTAAAGATGAATCATGGAATTGATTGTTGTAAAAATGCATTGTCAACTTGGTGTTTATAAGATCAGTAGTACATATCTTTACAAAAAGAGACAAAAAATAAGAGTAAGAAAGAGAGATGTGTACAATTCACTTTATATTATATCTTTCATAACTTTTACACATTTATTTATTTTCATTGTTCTCTTTATATTCATAAATGCATAAAGACCGTTTCACTTTCATTAATCATCATTTTTTCAACATAAATGTCATATTTTCACGCACCAACACGAAAAAAAAAAAAACAAAAAAGAAATGAATTCACTTGATCACTCAATTAATGCTCGTTAAAATATATATTACAAAAAATTTATTTTGTAGAAAAAAAAAAAAAAGTGCAGTGTATTTATCCACAAAGTGTTATACAATTTTTAAAAAATAATAATCATAATTATGTCTAATCACTTTGTCTAAATGATTATTTTAAATCAACAAGTTTAAAAATTATTATTACATAAAAACAAAAACAATTGAGCTGAGTTTAATTAAATTGAATGTCGAAAATTTAATTTTTATTTTCTTGTCGATATTATTTATATTGTCAGAGATATTATTTCATACATTGCACTTGAAAATAAAAATATTGTCCAACATTACATGTGAATAAAATAACTGCAATTTTAATTTTTTTTTTTTTTCAGCATTAATGGATTCGTAAACACAGAGGTGTCTCTCATCCTCCCTCATTATTTTTTTGTTAATTTATTTTTTCTTCATCACTTGACATTTTTATTCAATTATTTATTAAGCTTATTTTTTTTTTTGTTTATTATTATTCATTTTAAAACTCACGTCAACGATATAAACGAGCAAAATTTCGTAAGGCATGCATCACTGTCTTCGGTGAGTCTGTTGTCCTGTAAATAAAATTTCAAGCGTTAAATTCCTTACATACTTCATGATTCACTAATGGAAAAAAAAAATAAATAAATAAATAAAAACATTCTTTATAAGTTTACCTCAATATTGTACTGTGAAATTCCAGAAGTTGTTCTGGTGTTGCTGTTGGTAATCCAACTGCATTTTGTGTTGGCATTGACTTTATTGCTTCCTCCAGCCATATTGCCATTGACTAAATGAAATAAAAATATAGATATATTAATTGTATTGATTATTGGAAAAAAATAAAATATATAATTTAATAAATTTACCGCTCCATCAGTCAGGGTGAGCTCAACAAGTACATCAGCAACATCTTGAAGCATATATGTTGATAATGAAAATACAGCAGCTTGTAGTAAACTTGTAACTAATGCTTTTCCTTTTTCAGCTAAAATACCTTGTACTAATTGACGTCTAATTGTATAATCTGATCGTTCATCATGATTACGTCCACTATGAAGAAAATCATAAAAAAATTTCATAACAGAAGCATTTGCATCTCTGTGATCAAGTGAAGATGCCATTAGTGCACAATCAATAATACTACTTAATGCAGCTGAATGTAAAAATGCAATTGGTCCTCTTTGTAAAAATCTTGCACATAAACGAAATAAATCATCAACAGTATCTGGATGATTTTTTAAACCATCAGTAACTTGTAATATTGTAAATGTTGGTCCAATAAATGCTTCAAGCATACGTACAAGACCAGAAGCACATGCATGATCAGCAGCATATTCATCAACAAGAATTGAACCAAGATATAAAAAACAACTATGTTGATTTGTTGAATATAGCTGTACAATTTGTTCGACAATTGATTCAAGTAAATGTACAGCATGTTGTCCAATACAACGTACAGCATATCTTAAACAACGACAACATCTTTCCATAATTCTTGGATCATCTTGAAATTTATTAAATACACTTGAAAATACTGGCCACATATCAGTTATTGTTGATTGACAAGGATGTATATCACATGAATTATCAATTGATGGATTTGTATGTCTAAATATTGCTGCTAATCTATCAAGCCACAATACTGGATCTGTTTTAGTACCACGTTCTAATGGTATACCTTGTAATTCAACAAGTTGACAAAGTGGTTTAGCTTGAAACCAACACAACTCTTTCATTGCTGTGCTTATTTCATTTGTTGGTAATCTAGCAAGTATTAATGATACACCTTTTAATAAACCAACAGCAGCTTCATTACTTATTGGAAATGTATCAAGTGAACGTGCAATTTGTAATAAACCAGGAAAATGTGATGCCATATGTTCTGGACATGCTGTACATATACTGTGTAATGCACTTGATGATGCACTTGCTAATCCTTTTTGATTTAAACATGATAATAAAAAATTTAATATTGGCTCAAGTGATTGTGGATGACTATTAATCCATTCACATAATTCACCAAGTAATAATATACTTGTATGTCGTACAGCAATATGAGTATTATCTGGTACATTTAATATTGCCTCAACAACTTTTGGTACAACATCATTTTCTTCAGGTAATATATTTTTAGCAACAGCTTGCATTATAAATAATGCTGCTTCAGTTAAATCCCATGTTGGTTGTCTTGTTATTGTTGATTGTCCTTGTTGATTATCATTTGTACCAGTTAATGTTGTAAACATTTGACGAAAACAATGACTACTACCAACAACAAATACAACATCTTTTATTAATTCAGAAACACGTCCACGAAAATCAACTAAATCTTCACCACCACTACCATCTTCAATTAAACCAAGATGATCTGGTTCAACTTGACAATGTTTACAAAGACCACCAATTAATCTTTCTATATGTGGTCTAAATATTGTATTTAAATCATCATTATTTTTACGATACAAACATTCTGATAATCTGTACCATAAATTAAATGTTATTAATGCAACTTCATAATCATGATGACCAACACACATTAATACAAGATCTAATATTTTAATAGCATAATGTTTTTTATCAACAGTACTACCAAGTACAATTGTATTTAAATATGTTTCAGCTAATTCAGTAAATATACGACAATAATTTATTGATTTTTCATTTTCTTCATGTGCAACTGATAAATGATATGGTTGTTCAAGTGACATTACATTTGTAAATAAACCCAATTGTAATTGTTGCAGGCATGTTGTATATTCAATTGTTATTTTTGTATGACAATTTTCTTCTTCTAATTCTTGAAGTATTATACAAATACAATCAGTTGCTGCTTCATGTAATTGTGAGCATGATTGATAATTTCCCAATACCTAGTTAATAAATTAATTAATTAATTATAATTTTATATTATTTATTTATTTATAATTTATTATCTTACCTGAAACGCATATGCAACAACGTCATTATTTGGTATTGATTGCAATGGTATAGCATGAACATTTACCCAACTTTTAAAACATCTTAATATTCTTGTGTTAATTTGTACATTATCATTACCATTTTTTAAACACATACTCAAAAACTTAATAACTGTGTCGACAGCATTTGAAAGATCCATCACTACACATTGTCTTCTATTTGCTCCTAGCCTGAATAAAATAAATACATTTAATAATGTTGTTATTTGAATATTATTAATTAATAATTAAATTACCTGAGAAATCTTGAATTTATTTCTTCTGGAAGTACTGTCATGACTTCTAACAGTGGCCACAGGCTGCTTTGATTACCGCCAAATTTGTTGATTAAATCAATAACTGGTGATTGCCATGATGACATTTGTAAAGCTAAATCAGCAAGTGCTACTGATAACTAAAAATAATATTGATGATTAATAAATAGTATGTTTATTATACAAACAAAACAAATGAATTTTTTAAATACCTGAGTAACTATTATTGTATTTGTATGCTCATTTATTTGTGATATGTGTTGAAGCAATGAATCTCTAAGTGATGTATGTGCATCAGTGGGTAATTCATGAAATGATAATTCAATTTTTGTTCTCATTGTTTGAGCAGCAAAATAACAAGATTCTAAATCTCGTTTTTGTTGAAGCATTTCGTCTGATACTTTCCATGCATAAACCTATTTAATTAAATTAATAAATAAAGATTAAAAAAATTTATTATTAATGATAATATATTCAATGACACTTTGTATTATTTTATATATTTTTTTTTTTGTTATTAGAGGTTATGTTAAATTTGAATTTGATCATTCAACAAATACCTTAAACTTGTTTATAAAATAACAAAAAATTACCAAAAAATTATTGAAATAAATAGGATAATTTATTTGTAAATTTAAATTTATGTATTTTATTGATAATGATAAATAAACTTACTGATTTTTTTCACTGCCGAGCCATGCTGACGCTTCTTTTTCTTTTCAGTTGATCTGGATTAGTGTATAATGTAAAACAGCTTGATAAACTGTGTCTAATTCTGGTGGTGAATTCATACTTCATAAAGTATGTTATTTTCTATTATTTAATATATTAATATCCATTCAATTATTATAGGTAAATTTTTTTTATTTATTATTTAATTACACTTATTAAAATTGGCACTATTGGCAGTGACAAACTGACAACACAAGACAACCACCACCACGCATATGTAGACCGTGGCAAATTTAGGGGCGCGGCCATTTTCCCCACTTATATTTGTATCGAATTACAAATGTCGCGAAGTGTAAATTCTTCGAAATCGGGATTTTTACAATTCGAGCGATTTGACATTCTTTCTAATGAAGTTGCGAGCACTTTAAATGTCGATAAAAATCCATTTCTGTTTAATTCTATCTCTATTTATCACTACTTCTAAGTATTCTTGTTTCTAATTGTTTAATAATCGTTTTTTTTACGAGTCGATATAATCAAAATTCGATATAATTCTAATTTTCCTTTATTGAAATTCTTAACGTGAACATTTCTATGGCTTTACATTATCGATATATTATAATTCATTATATATATATTTATACCATTTTAAAATTCTATGTTTTGTAATTTTGTTTAATTGCAAATCTATACATTTCAGATTCGAACTTTTTACACTTCGATCATTTCCTATCCTCCAACATGTCGGTAATGCAACTATCGCAGAGCTTAGATGGTAACTGAAATGATAATATTTTTTAACTTAGTGGGACATTTAGGAATCTGTAATAATTTTACGCGCTAGATAGCGCTATGTATACTATATATTTTAAATGTATTTATATTTTTTATTTATATTTATATTTATAAATTATAATTTATATTTATAAATATTTTATAAATATTTATATTTATATTTATATTTATATTTATATTTTTTCGTACATATTTGTACTTTTGTTGATAAAAAAAAAAAAAAAAGGGAATATGTACATTCATTTAAATTCAACATAAAAAATGAATATGCCAATGATTTTATTGTCTTGACATGATGAATTTTGTAAATTTTCAATGACAAAAAAGAATATTTTAGCAATTTTTTTCAAGTTTTTATTAACGTTTATCTTTTCATTTTTATAAAGAGTATTTATTAATGCTGTCTCTTTTTTAAATATAAAAATATCATATATTTCACTAATAATAAGTTTGCACTTGTGGATTTAGCTTACTTGAACTCGTGTAAAAGCAATTATTGTATTTGTACAAGAACATCGTAGAGGCGTATTATTTCTTTCACACAAAACTCTAATTTTTTCAATACAATTTAAGCATGAATACCAATGATGACAAGGTACTGTGATATAATCAGCAATTTCTTGATAGCACATACGACATAAAGAATCTGCTAAATTGTCAACTGAAAAAAAAATATTAAACAGAATGTATAATTGGACATAACAAAAAATCTTTGTTGGGAAAAATCATGAAACTTATTTTTGAATACTCACACAATAAAACTTCTCTGTTATCACTATAAGTATGTGGTATTATTGGAAGCCAACCAACATCTGGTCCTATTTCAATTACATGAACTTGTTCTACAGGAGGTAATATATCTATAACAGTTATTATTGTAATGATTATTATGCAGTTTTTTTTAATGAGATTGCAAAGATACATTAATAATAAATTTGAACAAGTCTACTTACCAATATTGTGTTTTGGTGCATATGAAAAATAATCAACGCTTGGAATGTCTTTAATTATCATATATTTGTTTCCAAGTCCACGTAAAAAATGATTGGCACATGATAAAAACTTTGGAATATCTAAAATATGTTCTTCATATAATTGCCATGCTCTGCTGAGAACATTTTCCTGATCGCGGTAACGACGTTCAGGAGGACGTCTAACTGCTAATGATGAGTTTAGAGCTGTTAACTCACTATGAGTAATCGCTACGAGTTTTACTAATCCACCTGATAATAAAGTAAAAATATTTATTTTTATTCAATAATATGTTAATTGAAAAAAAATATTATGTATATATTATAATCAAATTACTAGTGAACTCCCAAATTAAAGGATGAGAACCAAGTTTTTCTCGCAAATGACGATGATAGGATTCAATTGGGTTGTTTGTACGACGAGTAATTCTATAAACACTAAACTTGTGTACGCCAATATTATTGATCCATGTATTTCTAATGTATGCAATGAAAGTAGAAAAAAAAATCGTTTGATTGGGTGTAGCATGTGCTACAATCCAATCTAAAACTCGAACAATATCATTTGGTGGAAATAAAGGTAGAGCCATTAATTTTCTATAGAATATTTTCCCCTGGTTCCAAGAGAGCAATGCTTTCATCTTATTTGGTCCTATTATTTTTTTAAGATTTTTTAGTAAATTCTGCAATAAAAAAAATATCTAGATCATTGAAATTAATTAATAATTTTTATGATGAATAATCTGAGTAAAATTTAAAGAATAAAAATCATTCAGTTAATTTAATAAAACTTACGTAGAGATAATGAAAATAACAATAAATAATAGTAGCATTATTAAATATTGATTGTATAGCATTTGATATGGCTTGTTCATAATCCGTGTGAAACATTTGATGTTCCATGTGTTGTGTCCAGGTTAAAAATTGTTGAAAAACTAATTTGTATGCCTCTTCAGTTTTTCGAGGCATCAAAGCCCAGAAAATTGGTTCAAACTAAAAACAATATTAAGCAATTTATTAAAAAAAAATTATTAAAATAGTAAATTACTTACTGTATCATCAATCAGGGCCATAATTGTGAGGAACTGGAGTTTGCCTAGATATTTAGGACAAACGTTGTAAGTTGCATCAACGCAAAACTCATTAGATTGAATGGTGGACAGTAAATCAACATTTGCCATGTTAATAATGGTGAAAGTTTTTCCTTCAGCATCTGTAAATTCTGTTGACTTGGAGGTAAGTTGTCCTCCTTCGTATTGAAGAAGATGCTTCCACTCATCAGAATTTAGTACTGCTCCATATTCTTCCAGTGATTTAGGACGTTTAGGGCATACTTTAGCTCTCCATCGACGCATACTACGATCAACACGAACGAATGGTATTTGTGATGCAGCAGTAGGATGCCTGAGTACAAAAATATTTTAACATAATTATTGTTTTACAAAAATAATCAATCAATGCAAATTTTAAGACTAAATTATTCCTACCAAAAATCCAGGAATATTTGTATAAATTATTATAAAATTATTAAACATTTTCTGAAAAAAATAGGATACTCACTCATTCGCTATCTCGTTGTACACTTTCCGAGTTTTATCCATCGTTAATTGTACTTTAGTATGAAGTTTTTTTTTAAATTGATGTATCAATGCATCATTGCCATTCTTCAAACTATGATTGTGTGTATTTCTTATTAATGTAAATGGCATAGTATCTGATTCTTTTCCACGTGCTTTACACTTTTCATAACAACAGTTAAAGTATCTGCAAATAAGTAAAAAAAAATTATGTATGTTCTTTTTCAATTATTATAAATTTACAATTTACCTGACATTTATATTTTTATTAGATGATTTGCATATAAATTTAACACCATCATGAAATCTCACATTGTTTTCTGCCATAATTGTTTGATATATTAATAACTTCTTTATTTATATTTTAACTGTTCACCAAAATATTTGATATTTTTGTTAAATTATTCTGAGTCAACAACAACAATAAAATAATAACCAACAAGCTCAAATTTTTTAATATTGAAAAGTCAATTTTCTTAATGTGTTCATGATTTATTTTTCTAGAAATGTTTGGCAATTTCTGTATTTATATTTTTACTTTTTTCCAAAATAGTAGATATTTTAAACTGGTATGGGCAAACAGCAACATCAACAACAATAACACTATAACCAACAAACTCAATTTTTTATATTTGTATTAATGACAATATATTCTTTAATGAACTATTTTTAATTAAATTCTGTGACAAACATGAAGTTAATAATTTATAGATCAATTTTGATTTTATGTTGATTTTATTTTTATTTAATTAACAATAACATTAATAGAGTTCAGTTTTGTCACACAGTATACATGATAATTAATATTTATTATTTAAGTACTATATACACCGGTATACACATTGACGGCGTGTGTTTTTTTTTTTTTTTCTGAACAATGCCCAATGGGCAATGGCGGATTGGCGGCAGACCGGCAGCTATGCATACGTACGATAGAAACGTACCTTTAATGTTTATTTTTTTATTATTGTTGATCAGTGTATATATTTAATAGGTTATAGGCTATAATAATAAACTGATAAATTATCAAATGTCTGAGTGTGTATCTTATCTCATATGTTTATCTGTTTATTATCAACTTGTAAGTATTATATAAAGGTATCTAATTTGTTATTTTCGTGTTATTTTATTTACATCAATGTTTTTATATAAAAAAAAAATAAACTATCAAAATGCCAATGACGTTTACTATTTACAATTACAAGTGAATGTTGGATCATTACGTATACGTGATATTAATGTCAAAAAATTAGTTAAAAAAATTACAATTACAATTTTAACAATTAGTCAGTTGTAATTTCTTCTTATTGGCTTATTAATTAAATTAAACAATAATTAACGATTAAATTTTTAATACCATCAATTAATTCGTTATAAGTTGTAGGTATATGTGTAATGATTTTTTTTTTTCTGATATATTTGTTATATTTTTGTTAATTAAAATTCCAGATGATTTTCCTGACCTAAGTCAACTGTTACTCTGTATACGCATACTCTTGTGTATACACATAAATGAGAAAAGAAAAGACAGTAAAAAAAGTTTTCTTTCAAATTTATCTTGGGGACGATGACTACCTCAACAAAAATCACTGATAATTTGCATCTTTCATTGATACAATGTTTTGTTGTAATTTTATGTGAGTAATGATATTTAATTATTTGAATATATTATAATTTTTTTATTTATCAAGATACATTGCAGAAAGATTAGAGATAATAACAATATTTAAAGCAACTGAATTAAATACATTTGCTAGAACATTAGCTCTACCATCACTAATATTGGAAATTTCTAATGTCAGCATTACTTGCAAAAGGTACAAATGCTGGACGTGCAACATCTTTTACAATATTTGCAACTTAGGAAATAATTTTGCAATTGGTTATCCAATGATTGATGCTTTGTACAGTTCAATACAACCAAAATATGCATCACATTTTTATTCAATGGCACCAATGAAAATTGGTAAACGTCGTATAGGTAAATTGCTTCAAATCCAATTTTATTTATGACAGTCATAAGATATTGAGCCATCATGTGCCAGTTGTTTAATCAGAAATGTATGGTGTATTTGGCAAGAAATTTTCTGGAAGTGCATTATATTTTCTTGGTTTTATGATGGTTGGAAAATTACATACATTAAAAGGTACTGCATTTGTTACACCTTGTATATTAATACTTATTAAATTGGTTGTATTATCATTGGTCATGAAGATTTATCACCATATAGAGATCTTTATGGAACAACACCAACCACACAAGAGAACCAGCATTATTTATATTTAAACTACGTTATAATTTGGAAATTGATTAGTTGCATCAGTACTATTGATGTTTATATATTTTTTTTTTCAGTGGTAATTACGGATTAAATGGTGCACGTGGTTTACAACCTAATTTATGTGCAGCCACATCAAGTGTTTTTGATGAATGTGAGCCAGGACCTGAATATTTGAATGATAATTTAAGAAGTTATAATGATGATCCACAAATACTTCAGCATCTTATCCTTCTTATTATACTTTTGTGTTCCACGCTATTTGTAAGTTTATTTGTATTTTATACAATTTTTTAAAATATTATTACAATTTTTTAAAAATTATTATTACAATTTATTATCAAATAAATTAGGATTTAGCTTTGTCATTTCGTACAATGATAATGGAAGAAATGATATATGCTGAACTTGCATTCTTGAATGTTGCTTTTAATTGTACACAGGAATTAATTGTTTTGGAAATATTTGATCTAGATCCAAGTCTCACTAAATTGCGACCATGGTTAATGAAAATTGGCCAAGATTGAAATAAAATTAAAATCCACAGGACGGAATATTGTCTATTTAGTTTAATTTAATTTTTTTTTTTTTTTTGTAAATAATTTAATTTTGAGCCAAATTTCATCTTTTTCCAATCTCGATTCATATATTTTTCTGTCCTCACTCCATTAGACTAACATCTTTGTCATATTTTTTTACAATCAAGAGAGAGACACAGAAGTTAAAGAGAAAAAAATTTAAGTCGCAATATTTTATTTTTCTCTAAGTTATTAAGTTAAAATTTAATTACTTAAAAAAAAAAAATAATAGATTGGACTAATCATATTAGTCATTATTATTATTATCATTTATTATTCATTTCCATGGGGAGAACTTTAAATGACACGTGATTTTGTTGACACATAGTATTTTATCAATCAATTGTTATAATTTTTTAAAAACAAAAATTATAGTCTCAAAATTAATTATGATATTAAAACTAGTTGTTAAATAATTAAACACAACAATATCAAAATTAATATTACTAAAATTATTATTCAAAACTGGTAAAAATGCAATGCATGGTAATAATATTGTATCGTGATAAATGCATATGTGGAAAATTTCTGGCTCACCAAGCCAAGTTGACTATTCTCTATTTTCAGATCCTATATTTACACATGATTATCTTGTTGATTTATTTGGTAATGATTATTTTAAAATTCATAATCATTATACTCAGGATATGAATAGAGTAAATGATATTTTTGACGACAAAAATATTGATTTAGAATAAACTATGAAAAAATTTACATCATCGCCAGATACAATTGTCGTTGTATATTGTTTAAATTCATTAATATTGACTGTTGGTCTTAGTAAAGCTGTTAGATTTTTCAATAAATTTAAGTTCACATGTTCAATTAATTTGTATTTATCTAACTGACCTGGGTGTACGTAAAATTGAATAAAGCAATCCAACACCTCATATTAAAAATTACATATCCAATAAATCAACAATTTACTATATACCTGGTTGTATTGATAATCTTCATGAAGAAGATCCTGATGATGATTAGTCTTTTTGAATAAAATATTATGTATATTATATTCATCAAAAAAGTAATTGATTTAAAAATTCAAATTGTTTTTTATTTGATATTTAATGATCATTATTATTATTCATTTTTCTTTTTTTCTCTGTTTAACATTATTTGTTAGAACATTTATATTTTATATTTGATTTTTTATTAATCAATTTAACTTTAGTCCTAAAATAATCTTATCAAAATTTTAAATGTATTTAGAAAAGTAAACATTCACGGCCACACGTGTACTATAGCTCATATTACAATAACATAAATAAAATATATAATAATGTTATTTTGATTTACTATTACCCTCTTAAATAAAATAAAAACTATTAAATAAATAATATCAGATTTCCAATATTATTTTAATATTTTTCTTATAATATATTTAAAAAAAGAAGTCTTTATAAAATGGTTATTATTATTATATTGAATATTTTGTTAATGATATTTAATATTTTGATGATTATCTTCACTTCTTTTTTGACCAGTATAATTAATATTTTTTTATGATATTATTAATCCAATTATCATGTATCCAAAGCCGACTAAAATTAGAATATGACTGGAACCATCTCCAGAATAAATAGAATTTCAACACCAACCGATAGAATTTTCATTAAAATTAAAAAAAAAATTTTTTTTCTTGTTAAAAATAAATAGATTATCAATAAAACATAATATCATTTTCCCATGAACTACAAAATAATAATATAATATTGTGGTATACCGTTTATTATCATATTTTTTTAAATAAAACCATCATTAATTTCATATTTTTCATAAATTATTATCCGTCAATATTGTTTTTGTTGGTGTCTCGGTGGGTGCCAATTGTTTAGGCACTTGACCCAGTACATATTATGGGTATTATGATGTTAATACCATAGACTCATTGTTGGTAATGTAAATGGGCGTATACAATAAAAGCACATCTAACCTAAACCAATCAAAACCAAGTTCTTCACTTGGCTGCGCCTTCTTTTCATGTTGTAAAGGAAGCAGCTCCGCGCGACTTGCCATTCGAGAGGTGATCCGCGGTGTGTATTCACAACACTAATAACATTACAATTTTTTTTTTTGTTCGTTTGTTTTTTTTTTTTTTTTATCTTTTCTGTTTTTATTTTGTACAACAAACAAAACACTTGAATTGAAATTTATTTATTTTTAATATTAAATATTAATTAATTAATAAATTAAAAACTATGGTTGCCATAAACCGCAGAGGTGCAAATTGGATTCGAGAGAAAGAACGGAATGGTATCGAGTAAGCATCTATTTTCTTTTTTTTTTCTTTTTACCATCTTTTACAATATGAAAGCTGTAATTTTTTATTATAACGTCATTTATATTATTTTATTATATATCAATTATATCTATTATTTCATTTTAACGTCACATTTTGTAATATTTTTAATTTCTTTGTTTCAAAAAAATATATTCACAATCGAGAAAAAAAAAACATTATTTAGTTATTCAAACAATCGATTTTAATTATTATCTATATAATGTGAATTATTAATTTTACTTTTAGAATTAGTAATATGTACAACAAATGGTCGTGAATTACTTTTATCATTTGATCTTATTTGATTTGCATTATTATTACTATAAATAAAAAAAAAAAATATGGTCTTTTATAGTCTTTCTCTTTTTATTTTATTTTGTTTTATTTTTCTTAAACCCAACCGAATTCGTCTCCAATACCGAGAACCTTCTTCCCCTCCTCCTTCACATGTTTGTAAATAAATAAAACATTTCTAATATTGGGCCGCTACATTAATTTTTTTTTTTTTTTTTTTGCAGGTATTATCACTGTTCTCAAAGAAGAACTCGTAACAATTGCCGAGCTCGTGCCAGGCTTATAACTCGACAAAATACTTTTACTGTCATGGGTAATCATAATCATGAACTGACAAGGACTAATCCACGTGAAGAAACACAATTTCGACGTGAGCTGAGGCAAGGCGTTTATCACTCGTTCCGGTCTGTCTTTGAAATTTATCGCGAAATAGCAAATCAACCGAGGTAAATATATATTGTCTTTCCTGACTTTAAATTTTTTAATCAATTGAATAGTAATAATTAAAAATAATAATAATAATAATTATTATTATTATATTAATAAAATTAATACTAATAATTAAATAAAACATTTTTCTATTTTTTAATCATCAATTACTGTTTTTTTCTGTTATTTAAAAATATTTTTACATGATTAAATTATCATATATAAAGAAATAATAATTATTAATATTAATAATTAAATCTAAATTTTTTAACATCTTGTAATAATGTCCCAGTTACAACAGTATTGAATGTTATTAATGTAAATTTTTTTCATTGATAATGTCCGTGTCAAATAATAAACTAACTTATTGGTCTTTGTCTACATTAATGTCATTTCATTTTAATACTGTTCGTTAAAATGTTTTAACAGTTAAATATACATGTGATGTATTTGTGGTCCAACCAATGTCATTAGTTGAATTGATAGTGATTAATAATGTGTGATGGAAATAATGCTTTTAATGGTGAATTAGTTGATCACTTTAATGCATAAAATGTCACTGTTTGTTTTTGGCAAAAGGGACATTGTACTGGGAGTGCACTATTAAATTCATTAAATGATGTAGTTGAATTTTATATTAAAGAAGTTGAACAAATACAACAAAGAGGACCATATATATCGATGAGTTATTCATTTGGTGCTTGTGTTGCATGTGAAATATGATTATAATTTAAAAATAATAATAAAACATTTATAACTATTTAACTTGATGGTTCACCAGATTTTTCTGTATTACATATACATAATCAATTGGTAAACGAACTGGTAAAAATGTACATGCTGATGGTTGTAGAAAAGTATTCTTTGTTCGTCAAGTTAATAGAAGTGTTAATTATATAAATATTTATACAAGAGTAACACAAATAGAAAATCATGATAATATCTTAAATGAAATAACTAAATTAATTGGTAAAACATTATTCAATAATGAAGACCTAAAAAAAAATTTTTATCAGTTGCATATAAACCATCTTGCACATATAGAGAACCAGTTACACTTCTTAAAGTAACTGACATATTTACGTAATTCTACAGGGATTATGGACTTGACGAGGTAATTTGAATATCTCTTATTCTATAGTACAACAACAATTATTAAATATTTATTTATTTTTTTTTTTTGCAGCATTGCTAAGAAGACGTAAAACCTAAAGAATTATTAAATAACTAAATCACTTTGTTCAGGAACTATATGTGGACCAGCTGATTCATTAAAAAAATTTGTTGAATTAAAAAAAAAACAAATATTTTAATTTACATTATATACCTATACATAATAACATACATTTCAATAAAAAGAAGATCATTATCAAAAACACGTACAAAAATTGGTTTATATAAACGTGATTATGCTAATAATTTAGAATTTTTATTAATGAATTTGGGTAAATTATATAATGCTGATGGACGACCAGATTTTACAAAATTATATCAAACAATTAATTATCCAGTTGGACGTGGTACACCAATGATTAATTCAATGATTGGTTGGGATCATTCAATTGAATGGGCTGTTGCTGATTTTTCTGGTAAAAGTGGTGGTTCTGGTGAAACAATTATTAAAATTGATTTATCAAAAGATGAGCATTCATATATATCTGGACATACTATTGATGGTAGAATATTATTTCCAGCAACTGGTTATTTAACATTTGTATGGAAAACATTTGCTAAATTACATAATACTGATTATGAAAAATTACCAATAACATTTGAAAATGTACAATTTTATTGTGCAACAATAATGCCAAAAGAAGGACCAGTTAGATTTTTAATAAATATATTTGATGGTACCGGTGATTTTGAAATATGTGAAGGTGGCTCACCAGCAGTTACTGGTAAAATATTTGAATCTGATGATCCAAAAAAAGATCAATTAAATAATTTACCAATACCATCAGCTAATAATACTAATGATGTTGATGGTGAATTATTAAATCTTAATAAAACTGATATTTATAAAGATTTACGTTTACGTAGTTATGATTATGGTGGTATATTTCAAGGTATTAAAACATCAAATAATCATGGTAATACTGGTGAATTAGTATGGAATAATGATTGGATATCATTTATGGATACAATGTTACAATATAGTATACTTGGTGGTCATTCACGTGATCTTTATTTACCAGTACGT
Source organism: Aphidius gifuensis (assembly GCF_014905175.1). Classification (NCBI taxonomy): domain Eukaryota; kingdom Metazoa; phylum Arthropoda; class Insecta; order Hymenoptera; family Braconidae; genus Aphidius; species Aphidius gifuensis. The sequence continues at coordinate 60,085 of NW_025220586.1, forward strand.
ATACAATATGCTGCTATTAATCCAATTGGTCATTATGAAATGCTTAAAAATAATGAAATTGAAAATTCAAATGATAATGATGTTGCTGAAGTTGATGCTAAACCCAGTGAAAAAACATTAAATGTTTATTCTTATAAAAATATTAATCTTGTTAAATGTGGTGGTGTTAAAATACGTGGTATGAAAGCATCACTTGCATCAAGAAGACAACAAACTCAATCATGGCCAAAACATGAAAAATATGTATTTATACCATATGAAAATAATCAAATACTTGTTAAAGAACCAACAAAATCAAGATTACATGCATTAACAGTTATGCTACAAACAGTTATTGAAAATTTAAATGTATTAAAATAAAAGGTGTTGAAGATGCTGGTGAAAGAAGTGCTGAATCATTATTATCACCAATAATAATGGATATATTATTATCTGAACCAGGTATGAGTGCTGATGTACAAGTTGCAACAACAACAACACCAGAAACTTATTCAACATTTTTAGATCAATGGAATGTTAAAATTGTTAGTGGTGGTAAAGATGCATCAAAAACAACAATTGGACAAGATTTACATATTGTTATTGGTGCTGATGTATTAAGTAATGGTAATAAAACAGCATTAACAAATCTTGAAGCATCAATAAAACATGGTGGTTTTATAATACTTGAAGAAACTGGTAATATACAAAAATCATTATTACATAAAACTGAACTTGCTATTGTTGGTATGCAAATATGTACTGGTAAAACATATGTATTAATTAAAAAAATACAAGAAAAAATTGAACCAATAATAATACAAATAAGTGAAAAAAATTTTTCATGGCTTGAAGGTGTTAAATCAGCTGAAGATGAAAATATAAAAATATTATTAGTATCACAAGGTGAAGAATTACTTGGTATTGTTGGTTTAATGACATGTATTAGACGTGAAAATGGTGGTAATAATACACAATATATATTTATACAAGATAAAAATGCACCAAAATTCACCCTGACAAATGAATTTTATTCAAAACAAATTGATAAACAATTAATGGCAAATGTATTGAAAGGTAATCAATGGGGTAGTTATCGTCATTTACGTTTAGATCAACAAACAGATGCATCATCATTACAAGTTGAACATGCATATATTAATGCATTAACACGTGGTGATTTAAGTAGTTTAAGATGGATTGAAGGTCCATTGAGTTATTATCATCCAGAAAAACATCCACAAAGTGAATTATGTAGTGTTTATTATGCACCATTATATTTGCGTGATATTATGTTGGCAACTGGTAAACTATCACCAGATGCATTACCCGGTGATTTGGCTGGACAAGATTGTATTCTTGGTCTTGAATTTTCTGGACGTAATTCAATTGGTAAACGTGTTATGGGAATTGTTGCTGCACGTGGTTTAGCAACAACATTATTAGCTGATCCAAAATTCATGTGGCAAATACCAGATAAATGGAGTATGGAAGAAGCAGCAACAATACCAGTATGTTATTCAACATCATATTATGCACTTGTTGTTAGAGGTAAAATGCGTAAAGGTGAAACTGTATTAGATCATGCTGGTACTGGTGGTGTTGGACAAGCATCAATATCAATTGCATTACATGCTGGTTGTAAAGAATTTACAACTGTTGGTTCAACTGAAAAACGTGAATTATTAAAAAAATTATATCCACAATTAACTGATGATAATATTGGTAATTCACGTGATACTAGTTTTGAACAGTTAATATTAAATCAAACACAAGGACGTGGTGTTGATATTGTATTAAATTCACTTGCTGGTAATATGTTACAAGCAAGTATAAGATGTCTTGCTAATAATGGTAGATTTTTAGAAATCAAAATATCATAAAACTATTGTCTATCACTTGATTGTATTTACTTCTACTTCTAAATGTGCCATGTGCTCTACGTAGTCAAGGACAAACAAATTCAGCAATGATAACTTCGAATTTTTTAATAAAAAATAATAATTATTATCGTTGTTGTTATTATAAAGAAAATAAGATAAATAATTAAAAAAAAAAAATTTTTTTTTGTATTAGTTAAACAATTTATTAACAATACTTATTTAAATATTTTAAACTGTTTGACATGATGTATTTGTTATAGATTCGAACAAGTATCACGTCGTGTGTCATTTTCATCAATCCGATCAACAATGTACAGCTGGACTCGTCGACGACGTCTTCCAGATATTACAACATATCGTTCGGTGATTGACTACTTACGTATGCCAGTGTGGGCATCATTATTACGTTTAACAAACGTTCAATTACGAGTTTATGTAGCACGTACTAATAATAATGACACGTCACTGGTTTTTATGGCTAATCGCCAATACTTTCAACAAATCAATACAAGAGCTACTTTAAATCTTGCATTTTCTGATTGGTCTTTACCAGACGTTGACAATACGAGTGATTTATTAACTATCACAGTCAATTATCAAAGCCATGTAAGCATTAAATTAATTTTAATGATATATTCTCAAATTAATTAAAAATAATCATTTATTATACTTTCAAATTACCTTTTGTTTTCTTTTTTTTTTTTTAAAATTAATTAAAAATTGAACATAATGATACAATAAATATAATTAAAGAAATCTAAATCAATATTATTTTAGGAAAATAATTAATATTCAATTTTTTTATTAGTCTTTTCCAGTTGGTTGGGCAGCATTAAATGTAAAAAATCAAAATACAATGCAGAGTGTTCTGGAAAGGTTTCGAGATGAGTTTCAATCAGTTGACAATATTTTTACGACTCCAGAATTATTAGCAGCAACAGAAACAGTATTTCCCAATGCATCAGTTCGTATATCGTTTGCTGAAACAGCTGTTTCACTAATTAAAGAAATGTACGAAAAAAATATTAATATGAACGATGAGAATATTCAGATTTTATTTTCGAAAATTTTGGGAATTTTCGTGCTTCCAAGAATTGTATCTGGTGCTTGCTTTCAACGTATTAAATATATCATCAATAATATGGACGAGCCAACTAAAGCTAGATTGGTCAGTATCATTGGATATATTCGACAAAATTATGTAAATAGTTTAATAAGTAACGATGAAAATCATCCGGCTTACGATTTATTTGATGACACTTGGCTCAGTAGTATTAGGAAAATGCAAGGAGACTTGCACGACCAACATCATGTCAACTTTTATGAATTCATGAAAGCATCATTGTATTCTCTTGAAGAACATTGGACAAAATTGATAAAAGTAAAAGACCGTATTCCTGTACGATCATGTCGAGTACGTCTTTGTTTGAAAAAAACTCAGTTAGGACGTTTCTGGAGTTGGTATGATGATGATAAGCCAATCACTCAAGCACTTGAAAGAGCACAAGCAATTACATTACCATTCATTCAAGACACTTGTGCATGTTTTAATTTGTCATATAACAGTTTAAATGATCATGCAGGAAATGATACAGATAATGATAATGACGATGGTAGAGATGATGATCTTGACATGGGTAGTGATAATGGCGATGATGGTCATGCTGATAATAACAATGCTGATCTTGATATTCATAGTGACAATGATGTTGATAATAATAGTCATGCTCATAATAATGATGATGATAATTATTCAGATGACAATAGCAATCATCATGATGATTTAAATGTCAACAGTGATCATCATGATGATTCAGATGGCAATAGCAGTCGTCATGACGGTTCAGATGCCAGTAGTGAACATAGTGATGATTCAGATAGCAATAGCAGTCGTCATGACGGTTCAGATGCCAATACTGAACATAGTGATGATTCACGTGCCAATAGTGAACATGATGATGCTGATTCAGATGCCAAAAGCAGTCATCATGACGATTCAGATGTCAATAGTAATCATCATGATGATTCAGATATCGCCAATAGTGAACATGATGATGATGATGATAATAATAATGTTGTTGATGCTGTTGTTGTTGCTAATAATGTTGATGCTGGTGTTATTAATACTGATGATGATAATGATAATAATGTTGATGCTGGTGTTATTAATATTGATGATGATAATGATGATGATAATAATGTTGATGCTGGTGTTATTAATATTGATGGTGATCCTGATGATGATAATAATGTTGATGATTTTATGAATATTGATGATGAACTAGTGGAACAAGGGTTTCCAAGATTTAATAATAATAATAATAATAATAATGCAACAGTACAACACAGTTTAGGCAGTGATGTTGATTACACACCACGTTTTTTTGTCGATGATGATGAATCATATGGTAAATTTTGCTTATTATATTTTCATGTAACTATCAGTATTTTTAAAAAACTTTTAATAACTGTTACAAATTTTTTTTCAGCTGATAAAAGGTACAACATTAAATGCTCTAGATGTGGTAATAATGACGCAGAATTTATGGCTCCAACTTGTGGTCACCTCTTGTATTGTACCACATGCAAGTTGGACAATGTAGAGTTCTTGTGCCCAATATGTGGTACAGAATCAAGGGAACTACGCAAGATATTTTTGAACCAAATGGGAGGAGAAGGAACAGGCAAATGTTCAATATGTTTAGTTCGGCCTCTGCAAATGATACCTATAAAATGTAGTCATGTTGCATGTTGTGAAGAATGCACCAGAACACTTGCTAATGATTCCAATAGGAAATCATTATATAATGTAAAATGTATAACCTGTAGGGAAACGTGCCAAGGTTTTATCCCATTGAAAATTCTTGCAGTATAAATATAAATATAAAATTAATATATATATTCTGTTACTTTTGATATATATATTTTTTTTTATAACTTTTATAACGTAATAGTTTTTTTACATTTCTTATAACATTTTCATTTTGTTTTGGCTGAATTAGCTGTTATTGGCGTGTTTTTTTTTAATAATCCAATCAACAAACACATTTTTTTTTTAAATAATTACAAGAAGAAATGATGATTGATTCAGGAATTTTTTATTTTTAATATTAGAATATTATTTGTTTGTAATGATTTTCAAGTTGAAATAAAACAAAAATAAATTAATTTTATGTGGTTAATATGTGATTCATTTGAAATCCATTAAATGAACTATTCATTTTTATGGTATGTACCTATATGAAATTAAAGAATACAAATTAATTGATAAACTAAAATACCAAGGAAAAGCAGAAGCTGAGGAAATAATGTTGCTTATGACAATTTAATTAATTCCTTAGCTACATCTTTTCCTCAGCTACTGCTTGTTCTTGGTATATTTTTTACTAAAATCAATGGCAGTAATTTTATTTAAAATAAATAAAATATTTGCCAAGGAAAATTTAATACTTATACTTACATTAATTATTATTCAATAAATCTTACTTGTCACAATTATTCAAATTGTAACAGTTGAATTTAAACAAAACATATCAAGAGTTTAAAAAAATATATAATTTTTGTTGTATTCTAGTCTTCTTGATACAGAGGCTGAAAGATTTACCATGAAATTATTTTGTAGTAGGTAAAAAAGATTTCTAAGTCGACTATATTTCCGCTCTTACCATCACATTATCGACTGAAAACACTGAACTTGGACTGTCGAACTTTTTGCACTTCGGTACAGTTGTATTTCTATTCTTTCTAATTCTATTTATTTTATTTTCTAACTTTTTCCGTTTCGGTGAATGAATAATTACTAAATTTAGAAAACCTAGCCATTGACAATTCTGAACTATGCATAATCTATTACTTTACATTTTATATTTTTTCACATTCGGATTTTATGAAATACATATTATTTGCAATAAATTAAAAATAAAATTCGACAAATTGGTTATTCTTTAAAATAATAATCCTATCATTTGCTTTTTCATTAATTTAAACAATCTAAACAATACGATTCTTACAAATTACAATTTGAGACAATAATAATTCGTGCACATTATAATTCTCCAAGTTTACATTTCGTAATTTTTTTTTTCGATAGTTTTATAAGTCGTACCAATTGCAAGTGGGGAAAATGGCCGCGCCCCCAAATTTAAAAACTATTTAATCATCCCTCGTGACACACATATATGCACATATAAATAAACACAACATACACATACACAAGAATCTTGTTTTCACTTGTTTTGTTTACTTTTTTTAAATTATAAATTCTATTGATGAATCAACCCAGCTAACCACGTATTAAACACTGAAATGAAATGAAACTTAAAAATAAAATAAAACTATTATTTGTTTAATTTTATTTATTAAAAATATTTAAATAATTATTTATTTAAACAAACGTTATTTTACGTTGTTTAGATGTTGCGCATGCTCAATGTGAGTGGAATTCGGACGGCCATGTTTACAAATTCATTGTTGATTTGTTGCTCAATTTTGCTCAATCAACATATTTTATTTTTTGTTATCAAACATATACACAATAATTACAAATAAATTTATAAATTGATTTAATTGAATATTAAGAAAAATGTTGAGCTTGCAAGGATATGCAAGTAGTGACGATAACAGTGATCATGATAATGATGAAACAAAGTCAACACAAAAAAGTGAGGTTATAAATAATGAAAATAATGATAATTTAATGTCAAATGAAAAATTTATACCTATTGATCAATCAGTAACGTCATTGTCATTAAAAATATGTGCTGCACCAGAAGTTGTACCAACAGTAAGTTGAATTTTTGTTTTTATTTTTAAAAAAATAATATTTTTTGAGTATTGTTAAAATAGCTATAATTATTTTGTTTAATTTTAGGGCTCTGAATTGTGTGTTAGACATATAGACTCAACACTTGAAGAAATAAAACATAATCCTCGTTATGAAGAGCTATTTGCTCCAGATGTTGGTCCTGAAAATCCATTCAGAACTGAACAACAACGTGCCTCTAAAAATATATTATCTGGATATGTTGAAAAAGCACATATAAGTGAATTTCAATTTGAAAATCAACGAAGAACATTTCAAAGTTATGGTAAGTTATTAAAACAATTTGATTTAATTTATTTTTCCAATCTACTTGTTGAAAAGAAAATAATAAATGATTATCACAGGCTATGCATTGGATCCAACAATTGATGGAAGTTTAGAAGAAGGTAGATCAATAATTGGTGCAACAGAAGCAGCTGAAGAACAAGGTGGAAAAACAGTATTTGAAAGTGTTGCATTAAGAAATGCTGATAAAAGAAAAAGAAATAAAAATGATAATGCATCAGATATTGAAGGTTTTCTTGGTCCTTGGGGTGGTTATGTTGATGAAAAACGTATTTTAAAACCATCTGAAGAAGAATCAGCTGAACTAGAAGAAATATTAGCTAAAAGAAATAAACGTGGTAAACCAAGTGAAGAAAAACCAATTGAAGAAAAAACAGTATTACATATTAAAGATCCAGTTGATTATCAAGGACGTTCATTTCTTCATGCACCACAAGATGTTGGTGTTAATTTACGTTCTGATTCACCACCAGAACGTTGTTTCTTACCAAAATCACAAATACACACATGGGAAGGACATACAAAGGGTATATCACAAATTCGATGGTTTCCAAAAACAGCACATTTATTATTATCATGTAGTATGGATTGTCGAGTAAAGCTATGGGAAGTATATAAAGATAGACGTTGTGTACGTACATATTATGGTCATCGTCAAGCTGTACGTGATATTAGTTTTGACAATGAAGGAACAAGATTTTTATCAGCTGGTTATGATCGTTATGTTAAATTATGGGATACTGAAACTGGTGCTGTTATAAGTCGTTTTACAAGTAGAAAAATACCATATTGTGCTAAATTTCATCCAGATCCAGATAAACAACATTTATTTGTTGCTGGTACAAGTGATAAAAAAATTATATGTTGGGATACAAGATCTGGTGAAATAACACAAGAATATGATCGTCATTTGGGTGCTGTTAATACAATAACATTTGTTGATGAAAATCGTAGATTTGTAACAACATCTGATGATAAAAGTCTTCGTGTATGGGAATGGGATATACCAGTTGATATGAAATACATTGCTGATCCAACAATGCATTCAATGCCAGCGGTGACACCATCACCAAATCAAAAATGGCTTGCTTGTCAAAGTATGGATAATAAAATTGTTATATTTTCAGCGTTGAATAGATTTAAAATGAATCGTAAAAAAACATTTACTGGACATATGGTTGCTGGTTATGCTTGTGGTATTGATTTTTCACCAGATATGAGTTATCTTGTGTCGGGTGATGCTGATGGAAAGTGTTATGTTTGGGATTGGAAGACAACTAAATTATATAAAAAATGGAAAGCACATGATGGTGTTTGTATATCATCACTTTGGCATCCACATGAACCATCAAGACTTGCAACTGCTGGTTGGGATGGTAAAATTAAATACTGGGATTAAACAACATAACTAAAAATAATAATTAATAACTTTACAATTTTTATAATTATGTAAATAATATTCATTTTATTTAAAATATTCAATTTTTTTTTTTTTTTTTTGATTGATTGATTTGAACAATCAAGAGGAAAATTATCTTTTGTATTGTGTAAATAAATTCAATGATTAAATATATATTTTACTTTTTAATCATGTCAAAATTATAAATTGCATTTTTTATTTATTTACAATTACATTGACATTAATTCTGATGAAATAGAATAATCAATAATTCTCACGCGCAAGTCACTAGGACCAATCTGTTTAATATTTTTTATTTCAGTATGTGAATCACCTCCAATTTCACTACTCAATTTTTGTGTTATTGTAGTGACGCATTATTTCATTGTTTTTGTATATTAATATATAATAAAATAAATTATTTTTTTTTACATAACAAATTTGTTTATCATTAAAAAATTTATTGTAGGTAATTTAATATTTTTTTCTAAACAAAAGGTACAGTCAATTTATTTATTTATTTATAAATTTATTATATTTACTCCATTTTAATTAGTCAGGCTTTGTTTTAAATTATTTTAAATATTTTTTTCATCAAAACAATAGTTGAAAATATCGAAAAAAAAATATAGAAATTTGTTTCTTCATTTGTTTGTAAACATGTAATGAAAATAATAATAAATATTTGTCTATTTCAACAGCTTAATTGTACTTATAAAAAAAAATAATTAATAAATAAATTATTTAAAATGATTAGATCAATCTGGATTTATTGGAGTCATAATGGATGGTACTGGTTTGGGTTATTCATACCATCTTCCTTCTGGTGGTTGGAATTTAAGAATACGAAATACTTTGGCACAATTTAGTGATTTATTCAGTGAGTTTAACAAGTACATTGCACCAGCTTATCATCATGACAGATGTGAAAGGTAATTATCTAATTTAAATTAAAAGAAAACCTGTTTATTTTAATTAATTTTGGTAATTTTAATTGTAGATCTGTACCAATGAGATTATATTCAATGCATAAGAGAGAATTTTTTATGGTATTTGTTGGTTTTTTTGCTTGTTTTGGTTTATCAGTATTTATTGGACTTGCTGGTCCACCAATAACATCAACAACTGAACAACAAGCACATGTTAATAATAGTGAAATGTCAACTGGACCATTTATCATGGAAACACCAGAATTATCAACTTACTGTCAACAATTATGGGTTATTGCTAAATTATCAACATCAAATACAGATGGTAATTATAATTACAATTAAATACATTTATAAAATTTATTTATCTATTTTAATTGACATCTAGATGAGAGGTATGACAAGACATTTCAAGTTGCTGTATCAATTGATGGATTTATAGGAGAAAATAAATTAACATCTGTTCTTTCAACAGACTCTCAACACAATAGGTAAATTAAAAATTAAAAAAAATATATTTTTATATCTCAAAAGTTATTTAATATTAATGATAATTAATTTTTTTTAAAACTAGAACAAGACATTTAAAATGTGAAAGACAAACATGTGAAGAATTTGTCGTTGCTCATCTTGGTACACTTGAGTATAGCTATTACATGATAACTGTACGTTTTTATGGCCTTGAAGGTTTTCATCGTCGTTATCAAATACAGGATTTGAGATTTTACGTCAGTAAGCACTTCGTTTATTTGAAATTTAATAATATATATTAATCAATAAACAATTATATATTTTAATTAATTATTATGTCAACAGTTTAAAAGTTATAATCCAGCATTTACACAAATCGAAATATGGTTTCGACTTATATTTTTATTGTCAACATTTTTCGTAACGGTATGAATTATTTGTTTATTATTTTTGTCATTTAATTAGTCATTCAATTAGTTGTTTAATTGTTTTATTTAATTACAGTGTTGGTTTGGTCATTCACTGAGAAAATATCCAACACCAGATTGGTCAATTGAACAAAAATGGGTCTCAATATTATTGCCACTTTTAATTCTCTACAACAGTAAGAAAATATCTAATTAATTTTATAATTATTGTTTATTAAACAATGATGTTTATTTTAAATTTTTTAGATCCTTTTTTTCCATTGATATTTTTATCAAACTCTTGGATACCTGGTATGTTGGATGCAGTGATGCAGACAACATTTTTATGTGCTATTTTAATGTTTTGGCTATGTGTTTATCATGGTCTTCGTCAGGTAAAATTGATCAATTTTATATTCATTGAATATGTATTAATAGAGTTTTTAATTTTCAATAGAATGAGAGAAAATTTTCAAGATTTTATCTACTAAAATTTGTGATTATTGGATGTCTATGGGGTGCAGCTTTAACACTTGCAACTTGGCTAAGATGTACTGAGCTGGAAGATCCAACTTATAATTACGTTCTTGATACTTCCAATTATTATGCAAGTTGTTAATTTATTTTTAAACTGTAATACAATGTAAGCTAGTTGATTGATAATTATTTATTTGATGTTTTTAGGGATTTAAAGTATTTTTCTTTACGATGGGAGGTGTCTACATTGGGTACCTATTGCTTTTGATACTTCGAGCATATACTGAACTACGTTCTATGCCTTATTTTGGTATAAAAAAATTATTATTAATTTATTAATTATGAATTATTATCATCGATATGATTAATTGTTTGTAAACATTTTTTTTATTACAGATATGCGGTTAAAGTTTTTGACATTACTTGCAATTATTGTTGCTGTTGTTTGTGCTTTTGTAACATCACGACAATTTGGTGCTGGTGTTTTGGAAGATAGTTTTGCATCAAGATTATCAACTTATTATAAAACATCAGCACAATTTATGGCACTTTATGGTTTATTGAATTTTTATCTTTACACAATGGCCTATGTGTATTCACCAAATTTACCAAATGTTTATGGTCAACGTAAGGATTATTTTTTTGAATATAGATCTACTTGATTCTAATTTATTTTTTGAATTAAATAATTAATCAAGCTAATTTTCTACAGATACAGCAATTGCCAAAGATAATCCAGCATTTTCAATGATTAATAATGAATCTGATGAAGATGTTATATTTGGATCTGATGATGAAAGTAGTCGGAGATTACTTACAAGATCATCAAGAAATGCTGATGACAGTGATTGATGAATATTAATTAAAATGTTAAATTTAAATTGTTAAAATTCATTTTACAATATCAAGTAATTGTTTATAAGAAAATTGACAATATCAAAATGTAAAGAATTTTTTTCTCTTTATAATAAAGTAAAATGTTTTTTTATATAAAATTTCGATTTTTTTTCTTTAAATTGTTTCGAATTATTTGCTTTATTTTTGAGACATTTTGGTTGTTGGCAAAATATTACATTTTCTACTTGAAAAATTTTTTAAACTTTCGTGGCCTTTTTTTCGGTTACGCCATTTTTGAGTTTTTCTCTCTCTTGTTCAGATATCTCTCTCTTTTTCGTTATTATTTATTTTTATACCGGCTTTTATTGTTTATAATTGTTTTTTTATCTAATCTATAAATAAATCAAGATTACAAGGTAATACATTTAATCACTATCAGATAATATAAGCTGCAATCTTTCACTAAAATAATAATCAAACATATAAATCAATTAATTTCATTTATAATTTAATATTTAAAAAAAAAAAACTGAGGTTATGCTTTGTCTTGTTGACCAAGTTTTTGTATTTTTTTTTATCAAAAAAAATATGTACTTATGTTAATTTCTTTTTATGATAATTGATTCTAGTAAAAATGCCAAAATCTAAGGAATATCTTTCATCAACTGATAGCAGTGATGGCAACAGCAGTGCAGTAAGTTTTCCATTAAATAAATTTGCTTTTTAAACTTGAAAAATTAATAATTTTGTTTGTTAAAAAAATTAACAGGATGAAAAACCAAAGAAGAAAAAGATGAAGAAGGAAGAAAAAAAAGAAAAAGCTGCTAAAACATCAAGTAAAAAAGCTTCATCAAGTACTGAAGACAAGCAAGATGATGTTTGGGAACTTGGCAATTTAAAACAAGTAACTGTTCGTGAATTTAAAGGAAAAACATTGATTGACATCAGAACAATGTATACTGATAAAAATTCTGGTGAATTGAAACCAACTAAAAAAGGTATTAAACATTTATCATAATGTTTTTTACAATTGGAAAATTAAAGCTCAATGAATTTAATTATTTTTTTATGTTTCATCTAGGTATTTCTTTGAGTGTTGAACAATGGAGAAAATTAGTAGACTCAATTGAAGACATTGACAAAATATTTAAGTCAAGATCTTAAATTATTAAATGTATTCTCATCTTCAAGTATAATTTATTATTTTTTCTCACACTTGCCTTATCAAACAAAAAAATAATAATATTAACTAAACATTTTCTTTCATTATTCATTTCAAAATTGTCAAAAAATATGGCAAGTTTTTTGTTAAATAAAATTAAAAATTAAAATTTAAATAAAATAAATAGTTAATTATTATGTAATTTACATTTAATATTATTTATTTTTATTATAAATAAAGATATTGTGTATTTTTCAGTAATAATATTGTGATTAGAGAATTTTTTTTTCCCTTGAATTTTAAACCAATCAAATTTTATATCCAAGTTTTCAGTTATTTATTTATATTTTTTTTCTTTTGTGTGTGTTTTGTTTTCATCATCAAGCCATGTTGTTGTCATAAATTTACAATTTTATACATGTTTATTTTTATTTAGAGAAGGATCAACAAGTTGTCATTGTCGTCTTTTAACTTTAACAAATTCATTCGTTTGTGTTATTTCATCAAGTTCTGTCAGAGGTAAGTTGAATAAAAGAAAAAAAAAATAAATAATAGAGATTTGATTATTTATAAAATATAAACTGTTGAAGTTTATTATTATTTTTTTAATATAATTAATCAATTGATATTTAATGATATATTAATTTTTAATTGTTGATATTTTAAGTAATACAGAATTATTGTGTGACAATATTTTTGTTTGTAATTAAAATTAATTTTATTTTTTAACTTAAATTGTTCTGTTGAATGATTTTTTAAAATATATTTTATTTTGTTTTTGTAGACAGCAATTAATATATGGGCAAACGTTTTTAATTTATTTTAAAAAATGTCAGATACTGAAATAACTATTGATTATGGTTGGAATTCTGAATCCAGCATCAACAGCAACAGCAACAATGAGGTAAATAATAATCCTAATTTATTCATTATTAATTAAAATTGTTTTTTAAAAATTTGAAATTAAAAAAAAACAAATTATTTGTTTGTCAATAGCAAACGCAAAAGCCCAAGAAGAAGTCCAATGATGCTGACAACTTGTCAAAAAAAACAACTTCATCAAAAGTAATTCAAGATGCATCAACTTCAAGGTCAATACATCAATTGCCTATTGATAAACCTCTAGATGAAGCTACAAGACTACAAGCAGCTGAAGGTGCTGTAGCCTATCACAAAATATATCACCATCAAATTCATCAATCAAGGCATTGTACAAGTGAAATTACACCTTTCACTTACATGAATTCTTTAATATCACAAAAAATATCTTGTAAACACAACAAGTCAGAAGCAATAATAAATGATATTCTCTCAGTTCATGCAATAGACACAATAATAACAGATATTAAAAATATTCCATTCATAAGTCTTGCAACTGATAGTAATTATTATGGCTCTAAAAAAATTTCTCCAATTGTAATACAATATTTTGATGTTAAAAAAGGAGGAATTCAAGTAAGACTTCTTGATGTAGCATCAACAGTAGATGATGATGATGAACTAATTGCCAGTAAAATTGATAATCTTCTTGAAAAATATAATTTAAAAACAAAAACCATTGCTTTTTCTGGTGACAATATCAACACTCATTTTGCTGCCAACGATTGTCAAAATGATAATAATATTTTTGAATTATTAAAGACAAATTTAAATCCAAATTTAGTTGGTATTTGTTGTCCAATTCACATATTGCATAATGCTGCTTCATGTGGTCTTGACCAGTTTGGTCTTTATGACATAAATTCACTCATTCAGCAAATGTATATTTATTTTTCAATGTACAATGTGAGAAATGAAAAACTAAAAAGTTTGATTAAATCTTTAGAAATTTTACAAAAAAAATTAATTCATAATTATAAAACAAGATGGATGTGGTTGTATCCAGTGATTCATAGAATTCACTCAAATTTTACGGTTTTAAAAACTTATTTTTTGTATCAAAACAAAATACCTCAATCGTTGTATGATTTTTTTTCATCAACTGATGGTCAATGTTATGTGGAGTTTTTGTATTCATTCTTGTATACTTTTCATGAAAAAATGAAAGAGCTTGAGAAAGAAGATAACAGCATGCTGGAAGTCATGAATATAATTAAAGCTGTTACTGTTAATTTAAAAGAAAAAATAGAAGCTAAATATATGCTATTGAGTATCAAAAAAGCAGTGGCAGAAGCATTCGAGGAAAGTTTTAAATCGTTGGGAGTAGAAAGAAATAAAGAAACGAGTTTCAATAAATTTGATGAAAAAATTGTATGTGTTTATAAAACAAGTCTTGAATATTTATTAGAAAAAACAAAAAATTTCACTGAATTAAAAGTAAGAAAAATATTTTATTTTCATTTATAAATTTATTAATTTTTCTATTTAATTATTAACAATATATTTTTATTTTATTACAGTGTTTTAGATGGCTTGATTTTAAAAAAAATGTCACTCTTAAATACGATGATATCGCAGCATCAATTGAGTACTTGGATAAAAAAAATATTGCAATTAATGAAGATATTGTTTTCGATGAATTTATTAAGTTAAAACAATTTTTACAAAAAAAAAAACAAGATGATGTTTTTTTTTCAAAGAATTCTCAGTCTAAAATTGCTGATTTTTTTTCTGCTAATTATACTGATGCTGATGACTCAGAGCTAATTAAAATAATACAATATTTTTTTGCCATTCCTTGTTTGAATGCAAACTGTGAAAGAATTTTTAATTTAATAAATTCTCATTGGACTGATGAAAGAGGTTCATTGGTAGTTGAAAATATTCGTAACATCATGCTGGTTGAATATAATTTTAGAAAATATTCTTGTAAAGATTTTTATGAATATTTAACACTTCCAGAAAATACATTTGTTCGTAAAGAAATTGCAAGACTACCCAATAAATTATTTGCACAAATTTCTGGTTAAAATATTTCTTCCAGGATTAATGAGGAAACATGTGCATTTCCAGCTTGTGAAATCAATTTTCTCCAGCAAACGCCATTTATCATTTAAGGTAATATTTAAATGGTAAAATACATAATCAAAATACATAAATAAATAATTTGTATTATATAACTTGTACGTTATATGTATATTTTTGTATTTT
The DNA here is from genome assembly GCF_014905175.1 of Aphidius gifuensis. Taxonomy (NCBI): domain Eukaryota; kingdom Metazoa; phylum Arthropoda; class Insecta; order Hymenoptera; family Braconidae; genus Aphidius; species Aphidius gifuensis. The sequence continues at coordinate 75,826 of NW_025220586.1, forward strand.
CCTAAAAATAAAATAAATAAATGAATACTAATTCAAACAACTTTTTTCCCGCTAATTTTTATTTTCAACCAATGAAATTTTTATATCCAAGCCGCCATATTAATTTCGGTTATTTTTATTTTTTTTCTCTTTTGTGTTTTTGTTTTCATCATCAACTCATGTTGTTGTCATAAATTTACAATTTTATACATGTTTATTCATCTTTTGCAAAGATTAGGATCAACAATTAGTCATTGTCGTCCTTTAACTTCAACAAATTCATTTGTTCGTATTATTTCATCAAGTTCTGTCAGAGGTAAGTTGAATAAAAGAAAAAAAAATTAAGTAATAGAGATTTGATTATTGTTAAAGTTTGTTGTTATTTATTATTATTATTATTTTTATATGTTTAATCAATTGATATTAAATGATATATTAATTTTTATTTGTTGAAATTTATATGATTCATAATTTTTGTGTGACAACTTTTTTGTTAGTAATTAAAATTTATTTTATTTTTTAACCTAAATTTTTGTGTTAAATGATTTTGTAAATTATTTTTTATATTTTGTTTTTTAGACAGCAATCGTGATAAATACGAGGATATTTGGGCAAACGATTTCGATTCATTTTTAAAAATGCCAAAATCTAAGGAAATTGTTTCAAGTGATGATGATTCAAAGTCTGGATCAAGCAGCAGCAGCAGCGAGGTAAAAAACAATAATAATTTACTACTTAATAATTGATAATTGATAATTAAAAATTAATTTAAACAAATATAATTATTGGTTTATCATTAGCAAGAACAAAAAACCAAGAAAAGACCAAGAAAAGAAGAAAAAAAATCAAAAAGCGAAGATCAATCTGCATCAAAGAAGAAGCAAAGTTCATCAAGTAAAAATGATGGTGACAAGGATCAATCATGGGAACTTGGTAATAAAAAACGTGTTGCAATAACTGAATTCCGTGGAACAAATTATGTTGATATTCGTGAAATGTATCTTGACAAAAATACTGGTGATCTCAAACCTGGCATGAAAGGTATATTAAAAAAGCATTCTTAATTTTTATTTATTAACAAAAAAAAAGAAAAAAAAAAAGCCTACAATTTATCATTTAATTTTCAGGAATATCACTCAACTTAGCTCAATGGGAAAAGCTCAAGGAAAACGTTGAAGCTATTGACAAAGTTGTCAAGTCAAAATAATAATAATATTTTTTTTTCCTTTTATAACTCAATTATTATTATTTTTTGTATTTCAATTTTCCTTAAAAAAAAAAATAAACAAATAATCAGGTCATTATTAATAATGTCATTGTCATGAAAAAAAAATTAAAATTCAATTATTTTTGTAACATTTTCTTTTATTTAGAAAATTTTTCATACAAAAATTATTATTGTTTTTTATTTTTAAACTATCAAGAGCTAGGTTAATAATACACGGTTAATATTTAAAGAATAGTTTTTTTTTGTTTATAAAAAATACTGTAATTTAGAGGTAAAACAAAAAAAAAAAAAAAAATATTTTTGTAACGTCAATTTGATAAAGTTGTCACAATATTTCAGTCTCTTTGAATAAAATAACTTAAAAACTAACTATACATTGATTACAAGTTAAATAAATGCACAGCATTGTTAATATCTAATTAATTTTTTTTCAAAACGTAACAGTTGTATTAAAAAAAGAAAAATTAATTATCTGGACCATGTACATGATCCATTAATTTTCCAATTTTTAATTTTTTCAACAAATCCTCAGCATTTGGTACTGACAGATGTGGTTTTTTATTTTCTGTCTAAAATAAAAAAGAAATTATTAATTATTAATCAACAATTGATGATAATTATATTTAAATAATTTATTTGATTAAAAAAAAAAACTTACTTGATTGCTATCTTGTGTCTCAGTTATTTTTCTTTTTTTTGTTTTTGTTGTTTCAATTTTTGGTTCATCAACAGCACCACCAGCACCACCAGCAACAACAACTTGTTTTTCAATATTTCTTGGTGTTGTATTATCAACTGGTGATGATGTTGCCAATGGTTGCGAGTCAATAGCCGAAACAATTGATTTACTATTTCTCAATTTAACTGGCATTGTTCTTTTTCTAACAATAGTAGGTACACTTTTTTCTTTTATTATTTTAGCTTTAACTGTTGTTTTTGTTGGTCTTTTTCTTGGAGCTTTTTTTTTCTCTGGCAACATTGCAAATATTTCTTCACATGGTGGTGCTGTTAATAATTTCCATTCATCTTCACCACCATTATCAATTTGTATTCTACATTCAAGTTCTGAATTACTATATTTTCTTTTTCTCTTTTTTTCTTTTGGTACTACTGTGTTTTCATCATATACAAATGATATTTCAATATGTTGATAATCAGTTTCTAAACTAATATCAAATTCATCAATATTTTTTGTTGGTACAAGCTCAAGACATTCAAGTACATCAATTTTTTCATCATTATTACCAGTATTTATTTCAGCATTATCACATTTTTGATTGACTGATATTTTTTGGGTTTTTGATCTTGTTGTTACTTTATCATTTTGTTGTTCATCATCACTAAATAAATCTCTTTTTACCATATCAACTTTTGACTTTACTGGTTCTTTGATACTATCAATTATTAATTTATTATCTTCTTTTATTTCATCTTGTTTATTTGCATTATCAACTGGTTTATTTATTTCTTGTAAATTATTTACAATATTATTTGTTGTTAATATATCATTGTCAATGATAATATCATCATTAACATTTGATTCTCTTGTTGATTGTGCTTTTCTTTCATGCATTTGTTTTTTTGCATTACCAGATCTTTCACGTGGCTCACTTACACCTCTTTTAGCTGCAATTTTTTCAGCATTTCTTGCTGATTTACGTAAACCAATTAAAGCTGGAACTGGTTTAACTGGTGGTGATGATGATGATGATGATGATGATGACTGATCAATTATTTTATCAGCTGTTGATGCTGTTGTATCATCAATTTTGTTTGTTTGTACAATTTGTTTTGCTGGTACTCTTGATACACGTGTTTTCTTTTCAATTTTATTAACTGTAAATGGTTCTTGGATTTTTTTATTATCATTATCATTTTGTTGCTGTTGTTGTTGAATTTTATTATCATTATTTAATGGTAATGTATTTTTTTTAGTTAATTTTTTTGGTGGTTGTTTTGTTGTACCAGCATTTAATTTATTAATTGTACGTAATCTTTTTTCTTCTAATTCAGCACTTAATTTTGCATCCTTTGCTGAATCACGTGTATTTGCTGAATTTTGTACAGGTGGTATATTATTTAAATATTGTGATATTGGTTTTAATTGTACAGCATTTTCAGGTAATATTTTTTTAACACTAACAATTGTTGGTTTAATTATTTTTGATGATTGATTTTTATTAATAGCTACTGATGGTGGTGACATATTATTTGTATTATTTGTTGCAGCAATTGTTGACGATAAATTTGTTAAATTTTTAACACCTGGTTTTGAGCTGTTTGGTGTTACACCAATATCTTCTTCATTTAATATTGTTTCATCTTTTGCTGGTGTTTCTAAATCAATATCTTTCAACATATCATCTGTTTTAATAATTGAAAATACTTTTGTCGGTGATGATTCATTTTCTTCTTTTGTATTTTTATTATTATCAATATTAATTTTATTTGTTGATGTTATTATTGGACTGTCTTTTGCAATACCAGATATATCACTTTCTTGATCACCAAATAATTCTTTAAATTTATCTTTATTACTTGTTGATTTTTTAATTTTTTTACCACTTGATATTCTTGATGATGTATTTGTATCATTCATACTAGAAAAAGATGACGAGCCAGATGATGAAGATGATGATGATGAACTACCACTATCACTGTCTGATGAATCATCTGCTGTTCCACTTGTTTCAAAACTTTTACAAAGACTTTTTGAATCATTATTACTAGTTATATTTGACGTTTCTCTATTATTCATCATACTACTATCTTTATTCATTTTATCATTATCATTTGATGACATTTTTAATTCTGTAGATTTATCTTCACGTGGTAAATGACCTTTAATAACTTCATATTGTGTTACATCATTTTTATATGTTGATGATTTTACATCAGTTATACCAGATATTTTTGTAGTTGTTGTTGTTGTTGTCGTTGTTGATGTTGATATTTTTTCAATAGTTATATTATCATTTTTTATTTTAACTAATTTATCATCATTCAATTCACAACTTGGCTGATAATACGTTGAACAACCAACAAATTGACAATCTTTTGTTGTGTCAATTGTAATATCAGATGATTGTCTTGGTGTTATAACGATATTTGGTGTTGGTGGAAATTCTGGAGTCGGTGGAAATGTTTGAATTTTACCAGAATCATCATTTAATTGTGAAAATATTGTTTGATTACTATGTGGACTTGTTATTCTTGGTGTTGGTGGTATACCATTACTATTATCAAATTTTCTTGGTGTTTCTAATTCACTTAAATTTTGGATAAAACCAGGATTAACTTTTGAAAATGCACCACTACCCTTATTAACTAAATCTATTGATGTATTTAATGATTTACTTATTTCTTTTTTTGTGACACTTGTTGTTAATGTTTTTAATGTTGCATATTTTTTTGTTATACTTTTTGTATTTTGATTATTTAATTTTACATTATTTTCAATTGACGTATTTGCTGTTGTATCAACTGGTTTAATAGCATCATTTTCATTACTATCATTGCTATCATCATTATCAATTTCAATATCTTTTTTTTCAATATTATTTAATTTATCATTTTTGTCTTTTTTAATTTTAGCTATTCGTTTTTTTCTAACAGCTGGTTTTTTAACATTTGTAATGATATTTATTTTACCACGTAAATCAGCATCCCAAGCTTTTTTAGTTGGTGTTGGTTTTTTTTCTGGTGATGAACTTGATTGTGATGACAAGCCATCAATAATCATACCAACACCAGTATATTTATCCCAACCACCATTTAATTTTGGTTCAGGACCACGAGTTGCAATTGGTACTCTATTATTACTACTATTATTATTATTATTATTATTATTATCATTATTACTATTACTATTATTATGATCAATTAATGTATTTAATCTTTTTGGAGTTTTAATTTTTTTAATTGATAATGTTTTATTTGGTGATTTAAATAAACTAGTTCTACTATTTGTTTTTAAAAGTAATTTTTTTCCTGTTAATCTTTGACTATTATTAGCATCACTCATTCTTCTATTACTTTTAATTCCTTTAATTGGTGTATTAAAATCAAGTGCTCTAATATGGCTTATTCTTTTACGTGGAGTTGAAAGACTTAAACGATGATTATTTGCTCGACTTTTTAATAATGTTCTTGGTGTTCTTTTTATTATTGAATCTGAATGTATCATTGATGTTGAAGCTTCATTGTCATTATTTGTGTCATTTGGTATTTCAAATTGTAATATACATGATGGATCTTGTGGTGGTCGATCAAATTTTAAATATGGTGATAAAGAAAATCCTTCTGTATCATTTTTACAATTATCTGGCACTATTGGTGATGATGGAATTATTTGTTGTTGTATTGATGGAGCCATTTGTTGTTGTATTGATGGAGCTATTTGTTGTTGTATTGATGGAGCTATTTGTTGTTGTATTGATGGAGCTATTTGCTGTTGTATTGATGGAGCCATTTGTTGTTGTATTGATGGAAATATTTCTGACACTGGTTGAACTATTTGTTGTACTGTTTGAATTGTTTGTTGTACTGGTTGAATCATTTGTTGTACTGACTGAAATATTTGTTGTGCTGGCTGAATCACAATTTCTTGAGAAAGTGATGTTACAGTTGAATTAACACATTGATTATCTGTTTTGTTAACTGGAAATTTTAAATTAACTGTTTTAACAAAAATTGGCCTAGCTTGTTGTATATTATTACAATTTTTTGGCGCAATTAATACTGGTCTATTTGGACCCTTTGGTGCTATAGGTTTGAAATCATTTTGATGGTTTTTAATTTCTTCATTTGAGCATCTAATTAACATTGGAACTTCCATAACTCCAACATCCATTTTAACAGGTGGCTTTAATTCACGTTTTGATAATCTTGCTTTTCTTGGTTTTTTTTTATTTTCTAATTTATTATTAGGTTTTATAGCTTCACTTGGTATAACATTATCTGTTATTTGTAAATTATCAACATTTTTTTCTTCTACTTTTTCTTCTTCAATATTTAATGGTTTATTTTCTTCAATTATTTTTTCATTTAATGCATTTACACTCATTATTCCCATTATTGCAGCAGCATTCATATCATCAAGTGATTTAATTTCTTCATTATTTTTATAACAATTATCATTATTAATTGGTAAATTATTTTTTTCTTTATCCAATTCATTCGTAACAGGATTATCTAATGGTAATTCAATGTCTTGTTGTTCATGAAATATTAGTGGACTAGTTGATTTATTATCTTGTAAATTAATAACATCAATAGGATCTTCTTCATCTGGACTCATTTCTGTTTCAGGCTCTGTATCATCTGTCTCTGGTCTAATAATACCACTAATAAAATTTTCAAATATTGGATCTCTTTCTGTTTTTGATACAATTGATTCAATATATGCATTTAATTGTGCTGTCATTGATGCATTACAATCAGATACTTCATGATTACTCAAATCACGATTTTCATTATTAATATTTTCAGCTATTCTTTCATGTATTTCTGTTCTATTTAATAATGCATTTGATAATAAACTAAGATTTTTAATTCTTTCATCATGATTTGAATTATTAATTGGATTTGTTTGTACTTCTGTTGTTGTAAATTGTCTCAACTCTTCAGTATCTGTACCAGTTGAACAAGTTGCACTTTGAGTATCAATTGCACATGCTGGTAATGTTGTTGGTATTACTTGATTTGTTGGATTATCATTTACAGTAATTTCTTTTGGCTGTTCAATAATTTGTGGTACTTCAAATTCAACTTGTTGTTGTTGTTTATTAACTTCTTGTTTTTGTGGACTATCATGAAGATTTTTTGAATGTCCAGGAAGTTGATTTAATGTTGTTGCTTCAATATTATTAACTTGATCTTGATCATTTGTTAATATATTTAATTTTTGTTGTCTTTTATCTTTACGTTCAATCGTCACACTTGTTTTACGTTTTCTCATGCTACTTGAAATTATTGGTGATCCACTTGTTGTTTGTGTTGATGTATTTGGTGTTGGTACACTAATATTTACATAAAAACGTTGAAATTTTTCATCTAATATAAATTTCAATTGTTCCATTAAATTATTACTTTGTTTAAGTATATTAATATGATCTGAACTTCCAGAATCAGATATTTGTGATAATTTTTCTTGTAGCAACATACTTGCTGATACAAGATTTTCAACAATATTATTTAATGTCAAACCATATATTTTTTTGCCAAATGGTTTGCCAAGTTTTGCTAGTTTTCTATACTCGCTCAGATCTGGTGATGTATCAAAAAATACCTTAGCTGCTTCTTGGCAATTTTCTTGTTCTAGATAACCTGAAAAACAAAAAACAAATGAAAAACAATTAAAACAATTTACCAGGACAATAATATAAATTAACAAATGACAATTGAAATAATAAATAAATTTAGAAATACAGGTTAAAGCTTGTTGCTGTTGTTGGAAATTTTCTAAAAGCTAATAATAAACTTACCAAGAACAAGTCTTGCCAATTCAGATGGTAAAATTGGTTCCATATTTACGTCTAATTAAATTAAAATTATTATCAACTAATTTAATTTAATATATCAAATTACACAAAAGACCCATTGACAACATTTAAAATTTTTTATCATATATATTTTTATTAATTATATTATGATAATGCTAACATTGCTAACGACGCTTTTTGATATTTGCTCTTTTTTGTTTTTTTCCTTAAATCACTTTAATAACTATCAATATCAATATTTTTTGTAATATTATTAACCATTTTTTTGTTTAATAAATATTTATTATTAATTCATCAACAATTGATGTTGATGACCTTGATTTTTGGTAGAAAAAACAACTCAACATTCTGTTATTAGCCAAGAAGAATAAAAAAAATTGTTAACGAATCAGAAATAAGCATTGCTGACGACAATATTCATCGCAAATTTTTTTATTTTTAAACTAATTTCGTGACAACAATTAAACTACTTTGTATTATTGAAAAAAAATTATATACAAATATGGTATATTAAATTATGTTATTAATTAAATAACAATAGTATTCTAAATGTTATTATGTTTGTTTTTTTTTTAGCGCGGGAATTAAAGAAACACACGCGTATTAAGCCAAGTTTCCATTGAATTGTTTATTTATTTTTTCTCATTTATTTTTAAAAAAAAAACATAAAGCTAAATTTACACTTGACCCAGTAAATTAAAAATCAATTATTTTAATTAAAAATAAACACAAATTGGGCTTAAAAATTGTGTCTAATAAATCTGAAATTTTCGCTGATCCAATTTCAATCAAAAAACAATTTAAATTTCAACAATTAAATTAAAAAAAAAAGACAAGCATTGTTGATAAGATAGAATTGTTTTAATTAGTTGTTTTTTTTTCTTGTTTTTTTTAAATGATAAGATGTCACTAGTGTCAGTCTCAAGGCCATGACAGGCCATTGCAAAAAAAAATCTGGCATAAATAAAAGTCACGTTGGATCCCAGCTTCATTAAACCAAAATAATTTGCCTAATTTGGATGAAAATAATTGGAGTATTTGATAATTATTTTGAGGATTTAATTGTTGATAAACATAGTGATAAAAAATAAATAAATAAACATATTTATTATTGTAGAATAATAATAAAATTGAGCGTGCGTTACCAAGGCGACTGATGACTGATCATCTGTGAGTGATGAAGAAAGAGCGAGAGCAAACGTCATTGATATTTACATGAATGATTTTTATATATAAAAATTTATTTAAAAAAAAAAAAAATTTATTGATATATGCTTAAAAAATAAATATGGATTTTTCAATAATTGGTCATTATGATGGTGCTGTTCAAGCTGATACTGTTGACGAGCAAAATATATTGTGTAAGACAAAGAAAACAAAGCATTTCAAAGTGACACCTGGCTTGTTGATACAATGATTATTTATTTATATTTTTTATCTTTTAAAAATGTCAACAAGCCTGGTACTTAATGGCTCTATTAAAAAAATAAAAAACTTTATCAGGAATAATTTAAATTTTATTTTTAAAATATTTATTTGTTTATATTTTTGGATTATTCAGGGGAAGAGCCAACATATGATTTATCAGTTGATGGATTTATGCCAACAACTGAAAATTATGGTGAAGAATATGATGGAGCTGAATTTCAAGAAACACATACACTACTTGCTGATGGTGGTCATCGTTTTGGTGTATCAACAGTAACATTTGATACTGTTGAAGAATTAATGTGGATGGGAAATCAAGGTGGACATGTTACATCATATTACGGTTCAGGTTTACAAAAATACACATCATTTCAAGTTCATGCTACTCAAGAAGTTCGACATATTCATTCAATTGACGAAGGAATATTGTGTTTAACACAAACAGCATTAAGATGTCAATTACGTCGTGGAATACCACTGTTTACTCATACATCACAAAACATGATTGACATGCAATGTATGCTACAGTATGGTGGACGTTTATTAATGGGTGGTCATCAAGAAAAAATTGTTGATTTTGATTTAACAAGAGGCAAAGAAGCTAGCTTGATACATGTTGGTGAAAATGGCTGTGCAATATTGAGACACCATAGTAAATTTATATGTGCTGGTAATACTGTTGGAAGAATTGATTTACGTGATCCAAATACATTGTCAATTGAGCATACTATTGAAACACATGGTGGCTCATTGAGTGATTTTGATATACAAGGAAATTATCTTGTAACATGTGGCTTTAGTAATAGGTAATTAATTATAATTCAAATTGTCTCTTCATTAATATTTCATTAACATAATTGACATGCTTTTTTCAGTCGACAGGGACTTTCAGCTGATCGCTATTTAATGGTTTATGATTTGAGACAAATGAGAGCTCTTGCACCAGTAACAACAATGGTTTATCCACTTTTATTAAAATTTCTACCAAGCTATTCAAGTCGTCTTGCTGTTGTTTCACCTCTTGGACAAATGCAGCTACTTGATACTATTTATGCTGATGTACAACCTTCACTGACTTGTCTTTATCAGGTGAATAAAATGTTTCTTTTTTTATTGTCAGTATTAAAGATTTATAATAAATATTTGTATTATTTATTTTATCAGGTTGCAACAGGTGGTGCTATGGTCTTATCTTTTGATGTTTCACCAACATCAAAGTGTCTGGGCTTTGGTGACGCAGCTGGCTCGTTACATCTTATGGCAACAAATGCAACTGATCCTCAGTTTAATACCTTCTCGAGGTGATTATAAATATATAGGATATTTATTTTAACTATTTTTGTTTAATTTAATTTTTCTTAGACCAACAGAATTTGCTGATCCTGTTGAAACACTTGAGCCAATTAAAATTGAGGACAAGTATTCAAGATTGAATGCTATTCCAATGTTGTATGGTGGTCATTCACTTGCCAGTGATTGGCCAGAAGAATTTTTAAAAAAAGTTTATCGGTATGTTTATAGTTTTATTTTTTAATTAAAGAAAAATTATTTATTAATATTAAAATTCATTGAAGATTATAGCAAGTGATTTTTTTTAATTACAGAAAAACTCCGGCAATTGATGCTGAAATACTGAGGACAATGAAGATGCAAGGAACAATTGGCTATGCACCAAATCCCCAAGCATTTCGACGAAATCAAGTGAGAAAAATATTCTCTTGTAATTTTGCTCCATTAACTCCAAATAATTTCCTTAAAATTTCATAAATTTCCTGTATTTGTCAATCAATTTCCCAGGGTTTTTCCATCAAGATATTTTTGGTATTTATAATATTAACGATAAAATCATTCCAACTTATTATTATTCTTGATAAGAAATTTAAAATTTTTATAGTTGTTTTGCTTAAAAAAAAAATATCAAGAATTTCAAGAAAAAAAAAGAATATATGAAGAGAGAGTTGAATATAATTTCAGTTGATCTGGAAAGAAAAAAAAAATAAGAATTAAAAACAGTATTGGTGAGCATTGCGATAATATTTATTAACATTGTAATTTATTTATTTAAAAAAAAAAAGGTTTGTTTGTTTGAATAATATTGTTTGTAAAGTCAATATAAAATTAATAATATTTATGATCTGTGGCTTTGATATTTAGTGCGTGTGTGAGAACCCAAAACCTCAAGAAAATATAAAAATTATTTTGTTTAAATATTGTTGTTAAAATGTAAATTAATGATTATTTTTTAAAATAGATTCCATACAATTTAGAAAAACGTCGTGGATTGGTGACGAAATTGTTTCAAGGTGAAACGAGACCAAAGACAGAAGATGGTAATTTTATTGCAATACCAAAAAGATATAGAAAAACAGAAGTTAAATATTCGAGAATGGGTTATGATGATTTCGATTATGATCAATTTAATTTAACAAATTTTTCTGGACTCGAAGCAACGCTACCAAATAGCTACTGTAATCCCATGCTGCAGGTGATTATTATTTTAAAAATCGAAATTATTTTTGTTGATTATTTATTAATATTATTTTTGGATATTTTTTTACAGTTACTGTATTACTGTGAACCCATCAGGACTGCTCTATTATCACACGCTTGTCAACGAGAATTTTGTCTTTCTTGTGAATTAGGATTTTTGTTTCACATGCTTGATACATCAAGAGGCTCACCTTGTCAAGCTGCAAATTTTCTACGAGCGTTTAGAACTGTACCAGAGGCAGCTGCACTTGGACTTATTCTTAGTGATCTACATCCAGAAGCTAGAAGAAAAACAAGTCTACTTATATTAATTCAGGTAAATTTTATTTAATAATAATTAAAGAAAAAAAAAAAAGAATATTTGTGTTCTTAAAGAGCTTAGAAAAAGCGTACTACCTATTTTATTTTTTCGAAATTTTTTATTCAATCGAAATTTGTTGAAACTTGAACGAAAAAAAAATCATATAAATAAGTATATTTTTAATTGAACTTTTGATTATTTTATAATTGAAAAATAAATGTATTTTTTTATTTCCAATAGAGCTGGAATAGATTTATTCTTCATCAGATACATTATGAGATTCTTGAAACTAGAAAACGTCAACTTGAAGAAGAAGAAGCAGCACGTACAAAATCAGGAGCAAAATTTGCACCATTTGTCTACAATGAACAAGATTTCCCAAGTATACTTCAAGACCTTGGTTCACGTTATAAAAATAATGATTTAGATAAAAAGAAGAAAAAAAAAACAGATGAGGATGGTAAATATATGTGGATCGCAACGAAAGGTAAACACAATTTTCATGTGTAACATTTACATTGGAACACTTATTGTTGTGTTTATTTTTCGATTTTTTATTTTTTTTTTATTTTTTTTTTTATTCAGTATGTTATTTAAAATATATATTATTTTATTTTACAACTGAAAAACACATTAGTAGTATTTTATAAAATTTTTTTTCAAAATTTATAATTATTATTATTTTCAACGTATATTTATTATTTTCATCTTTTTTTTTTTTAATTTATTTATTTAATTCTTTAGTTATTAATTTATTATTATTATTTAATTATAATAACAACAGCATGACAAACAACAAAATTATAATGAAACCAAAAAAACAAAAAAAAAAAACAATACACAAGTGGTTTTATTATTGACAAATTATTATTTGCATATAATATTGATTTGGGCTGTTTAGTAATTTAAATATTAACTTATTTGTATGTTTATGTTAACTTGAATAGAAAGTACGAGTAAAAAGCCAACTGAAGAGACTGAAGTACGTGAAGAAGAGACAGAAATAAGTAGAATGTTTGGTGCTGAACAAGTACATATTTATCGTTGTCTAAAATGCACTCAAGAAAGTTCAAAACAATCAATAATGCTACTCAGTAATTTAATATACCCAGAGCTAACAAATCCAAGTAAGTTGTCTAAATTTAAAAAATAACAAAGACCATAAGAATAATAATAATAAGCTGCTTATTATTTATGATTAATTATAGATGAAGAAATTCCATTTACTAAAATACTATCACGTTCATTGAATCCTGAAAAAGTAACACCAGCATGGTGTGAAAATTGTCAGAAATTTAATCCAACCCTACAAAGTCGTAGAATAACAAAACTACCACAAATACTTGCACTAAATTGTGGTCTTGATTCATCAAGAGAAAAAAATTTTTGGCAAACACAAATGGATATTGTCGTGCAAAAAGTTGTTAATGGTAAAGATCAAAGTCCATCATCAAGTCCAATTCCTTCATCAATTAAAATGTGTCGTTATGGTGCAAATTGTATAAGAAGTGGTTGTAGATTTCGTCATATTGGAAAAGAGCCAGATCCAATAAATCAAACACCAACAACACCAACAACAAATAATTCACAAACAAATACTGTACCATCAAGTCATTTGTATTATTCACATTCTGGATACCACATTGTATAGAAATATCTCTAGACAATGACGGTGAATTAAGTGTTGAAAAACTTGATAAAATTAATCGTGAAGTTATTAATAGTAAACCATTAATTATTGAAAATGGAACAAGTGAAATAAATGATAATCAATTAACAGAAAATAATGATGATAATATTAAAATTGATGATAATAATATTATAATTAATAATGAAAATATAGATACGGATAATAATATACAAAAAATTGATAAATTACAATATACATTAACAGCAGTTGTATGTTTAATTGATGATAAAACAAGTGAAGAAAGTAAACATCTTGTTTCATTAATAAGAGTTGGTCCAAATTATCATGAACGTTCAACTGGTTCAGCTGTTGCACAATGGTATATATTTAATGATTTTTGTATATCAGCAGTAACACCACAAGAAGCTGTATGGTTTAATTTAGATTGGAAAGTACCATGTGTATTGTATTATACTGCTGTACCATCCCCAGAAGCATCACCATTTATAAGTCCATTAACATATGATGTATTTGGTGAGGATAAATGTGTTGCACGTACTGGTGTTAATACAACACGTGGTATAACATTTACACCATTGACTAGTGATGAAATGCCAACAAAAGGTGAACTTGTTGGTATTGATGCTGAATTTGTAACATTAAATCAAAAAGAATCTGAATTAAGAAGTGATGGTAAAATGTCAACAATAAAACCAAGTCATATGTCAGTTGCTAGAATAACATGTATACGTGGTCATGGTCCACTTGAAGGTACACCATTTATTGATGATTATATTAGTACACAAGAACAAGTTGTTGATTATTTAACAAAATTTAGTGGTATATTACCTGGTGATCTTGATGCTAATTTTAGTAGTAAACATTTAACAACATTAAAATCAACTTATCAAAAATTAAGATTTTTAGTTGATAATGGTATTATATTTGTTGGTCATGGTCTTAAAAATGATTTTAGAGTTATTAATTTAGTTGTACCAACTGAACAAATTATTGATACTGTATTGTTGTTTCATTTACCACATCGACGTATGGTATCATTACGTTTTTTAACATGGCATTTTTTGGGTAAAAAAATACAATCTGAAACACATGATTCTGCTGAAGATGCTCGGGCAGCACTTGAACTTTATCATAAATATTTAGAATTGGAAAAAAATAATGTACTGAATGAGGCATTAAAAGAACTTTACAATGTTGGCAATGAACTTCAATGGAAGGTATTTATTTTTTTACATGGTAAATTTCATTGCTTTTTATTTTTATCATCATTATTTTATTTATTTTTTATTTTGCTTCAAGGTTCCAGAGAGTTGATCCACGGGTATGGACCCATTTGAGGTCACATCAATCATTGATGCAGACAATTATCTCAATATTTAGATATCAACTTGTAATTTTATTAATTTAACTTAATTTATTTTTTTATTTTTAAACAACTGGGGTTTTTTTCTTTTTTGTTTTTTATTTTCATTTTAATTTACAATCGTCATTTTTATCGGTAACAATTATCATTAATAGTAAAATCATGAAATTTGAAAAATTCACAGTGATTGAAATAATTTAGAAAAACATTGAGAATTTATTTTTTTTTATTCTTTTTTTTTGTGATATACATTGAGATTATCAATTTGAGATTAAAAATTTCATATGAATATTTAGTTGCAATCGTTATAATTGTTTATAATTTTTCAAGTCAATATTATAAATATTCATAAAATTTATAATACAATAATTATTGTAAATATTGTGACAAAGGTTTTTATGTCATTTTTATTTTTTTTTTTTGTCTTATTTTATTTTTTTTTGTGCAGTTTATATTAAAAAATATCTACCATCATTTTTTTAAATGTTTTTTATATTTTGATATTGATTAATATATATCTTGGAGATATTATTAAATATATATTTATAAATTCCTGACATTTTAAAACTTGTTGACTATTTTTCTATGATATTTCAATGAAACAAAGGTAAAATCTTTAATAACGAAAAATAAAAATAAATCTTAATAATGTAAAATTTTACGAGTCAGTCATGTGCGGTATATTTTTATGAATGAAATGATATGTCAGTAAAAAAAATACGTACGTAGAAATTGTAATGCTTGTCGTTTACTAAATTAAATTATAATTAGAAAATAAAAAAACAAAGAAACAATGTCTCATGTCTATTGCTGTTACGCAAAGTTTAAATAAATGTTTTTACAATTAATTAACTTTGTTTTGTTTTCATTATTTATTTATAATTTTAAAAAAGGAATAAACAAAAAAAAAATCTATTTTTAATGACGGAGTAAAAAAAAAAAAAAAAAAAAAAATTATAATCCCGTGACTTGGATTTGAACCAAGAACTTCAGACAATCGTTTTTCAT